>NW_005871628.1:63911-108456 GCF_000147115.1 Myotis lucifugus
CCACAACATTAGTAACAAAGAAACAATTTCCGGAGGTATGGAGGCCCAGAAATCAGGATTTTAAAAAGATTCCCAGGTGATTCTAATGTGCAGCCAAGGTTGAGAACCACTGGTCTATGTAGTATATTCAAAATAATCGACAAAACAACAAACAAAAACACCAGGAAGCAATTTCAGGACGGTAGCAGGACACAAGATTAATATAAATAAGTCAGTTGCTTTCCATGCCTGGTCAATGTGGCTCCGTGGTTGAGTGTCAACCCATGAACCAGGAGGTTACGGTGTGATTCCTGGTCAGAGCACATGAGTGGGTTGTGGGCTTGAGTAGGGGCCATGCAAGAGGCAGCTTCCTATTTACACAACAATGAGCAGGTGGAATTTGAAACTAAAAACACATTACCATTTATATTACCCCCCCCCCCCCCGCATGAGATACTTAGGTAAAATCTAACCAAGATATGTACTAGAGCCACATAAGGAAAACCTCAAAACTTTGATGAAAAATGTCAAGAAAGAAGTAAATAAATGGAGAGAGAGTCCACGTTCATGATTAGGAAGACTCAATAGTTTCAAGATGCCGTTTCTTCCCCACTTCATCCATAGGTTCAATGCAATCCCAGTCAAAATGCCAGCCAGTAATTTTGTGGATGTTGGCAAACGGGTTCTCTAAAGTTTACATAGAGAGGCAAAAGACCCCAAACAGCCAACTCAGTATTGGAAGACAAGAACAAAGTCAGAACCCTGTCACTGTATATCTTGAAGACTTACAATAGGACTACATCACCAACACCGTGTGGAATTGGTGAAAGAAGAGGAAAATAGATCCATGGAACAGAATAGAGGGCCTGGAAGCAGACCCAGGGAAATATAGTCAACCGAGCGTTGACCAAGGAGCATAGGCAACACAATGCAGAAAGACAGGATCTTCAGCAAATGGTGCTGGAACAACTGGTCGGCCACATGCAGAAAAGAAAAGGAAAAAGAATCTAGACACAGACCTTATTCCCTTCACCAAGAGTAACTCAGAATGGATCATAGACCTAAATATAAAATGCAGAACTAGAACCCTCCTAGAAGATAACAGAGGACAAAATCTCGGTGACCTTGGGGGCGGTGATGACTTTTTAGATGCAGCACCAAAGGCAGGATTCATGAAAGAAATAACTGATAAGTGGGACTTCATTAAAAGTCAGAGTTTCTGCTCTGTGAAGACGATGTCAACATAATGTGGGAAGACGAGCCACAGACTGGGGGAAAAAGTCTGCAATAGACACATCTGATAAAAGGATTGCTATTCAAAATAGAAAAAGAAGTCTTAAACTCAACAACAATAAAAAAAGAACAATCTGATTTTAAAAATGGCCAAAGGACCTGAGCAGACAGACACCTCGCCAAAGAAGATCTACAGATGGCAAATGAGCATGTGAATAGATGCAGGAGGCAGCTTGTTTAATTGTTGCACATTAAAACAACAAGGAGATATCGCTGCGCACCTGGTAGGATGGCCCACATCCCAAACCCTGATAACACCAAACGCAGGTGAGGAGACGGAGCAACAGGAAGTCTCATGCATCGCTGGTGGGAATGCAAAACGGGACAGCCCCTTGGAAGACACTTGGGCAGTTTCTTACGAAACTAAACATACTCTTAACATGCGATGCAGTAACCGTGCTCCTTAGTATTTACCCAAATAAATTGAAAACTTATGTTCACACAAAAACCAGCACATGGATGTTTATATTAGCTTTACTCATAATTTCCAAACTTGGAAGCAACCAAGAGGTCCCTTAGTAGGTGAATAGGTGAAATGAATGGTGATCCACCCAGATAATAGAATGTTATTCAGAGCTAAAAATAAATGAACTATCAGGCCACGAAAAGACACGGAGGGACCTTCAGTGCATGCTACTTAGCGAAAGAAGCCGATGTAAAAACGCTATGTGCCATATGATTTCAACTCTATGACATTCTGGAAAAGGCAAAACTATGGAGACAGTAAAAGGACTAGCGGATGCCAGGGCTTAGGGAGGAGGGTGGGTGAATAGGCAGAGCACAGAAGATGTTTAGGGCAGTTGTACTATTCTGTATGATAATACAATGGCATACACGTCATTATACATTTGTCAAGACCCATAGAATGTACAACACTAAGAGCAAACGTAATGTGAACTATGGACTTTGGCTGATAAGAACGTGTAGGTTCATTAATGGTAACAATCTGATTGTAACAAAAGGTACCACCTGGTGCAGGATGCTGATAGTGGGGGGAGGTTGTATGTGTGTGTGTGTGTGTGGAGGGGTAGCAGGGGATTATGGGAATTTTCTGTACTTTCTGCTCAATTTTGTTGTGAAGCTAAAACTGCTCTAACAATAAAGTTTATTAATTAATTTTTAAAATATATTTTTATTGATTTTAGAAGGAAGGCAGAGGGATAGAGAGATAGAAACATCAGTGATGAGAGAGAGAATCATTGATCGGCTGCCTCCTGCAGCCCCCCACTGGGGATTGAGCCTGCAACCCAGGCATGTGCCCTTGGCTGGAATCGAACCTGGGACCACTCAGTCCACAGGCCGATGCTCTATCCACTGAGCCAAACTGCCAGGGCTAATTAATTTTTTTAAAGCAATGGGAAAGGCCAGGCCAGTTTGCTTCTTTGTAAAAGATTTAATGCAAACCTACTGTGCGCACCCCATCCACCTGGGCTTTTCTGTGTCATTCCATGGGACGTCAGAGGCAGGGAGAATCAACGCTAACATGAGGTTCGTTCTGTTTGCTTCATCGTTGAACCTGAGCTAAGTGTCTCATGTTTTCTGACACATATCCATGGAACTGGGACAGGCTAACGTGTTCGTTTGCAAGCAGGATAAAACCTCAGACGGAGATTATAATTCTTGAGACACACGTTACATGCCTCTCCCTCCCCTGGGACAGTGTGAAGGTTTGTCAGTAAAGGCTGCAGGAAGGTATTGAACAGGACAGGGTTATCTTCCTGGTCCTGGTGCGCTCCTCAGCAATTTGCAGTTCCTCTAGAACCGGACTCCTATAGCACGAAGTTCTCCAGCCCCCAGGTCCTGCAGGGGGTGGCCTCCCCGTGCCTGGCTCCTGCTGCACACGGTGCCCGCACACCCAGCGGCTAGGGCAGCCGTGGGCAAACTACGGCCCTCGGGCCAGATCTGGCCCGTTTGAAATGAATAAAACTAAAAAACAAAAAAGACCGTACCCTTTTATGTAATGATGTTTACTTTGAATTTATATTAGTTCACACAAACACTCCATCCATGCTTTTGTTCTGGCCCTCCGGTCCAGTTTAAGAACCCATTGTGGCCCTCAAGTCAAAAAGTTTGCCCACCCCTGGGCTAGGGCTTCCCTTGGTACCACTCAGACAGTTTGGCAGCAGGTGCCACTAGTGAGGCACTTGCCTATGAAGGGCTCTCTTGGCACCCCTTCCAGTGAGTTATGGCGGTGCTCTTGGTAATAAGGTCTCGCCCTGGGAGAAGAGGCTGTTCATTTGACCTTTGACTCCTTGTTTCTGTGTCCTGGTTGGACCCTGACTAATACAGCATCCAGAGAGCTTGCTACTTTCTGCTCACCTGGCCCCATCAGCCTGGTGTCATCACTGCGATGTTTGGTGGAATGTCATGATCATGATCTCTGTACACTTTATACTTCCACAAGCTTTATACGTGTAGATAGCACACTATATACCGTACTTCCTGCAAAAGAATGATGGACAGAGCCCCGAGGCGAGTCTGGGAAGGGGTACTGTTGGCCCCCCCAGATGAAGGCAAATGGGGTGGAGGTCGGTGGCTGCATCCCAAGCCAGGGCTGGGTTTGTGGCTCCAATGGAGATGCTCCAGCTGGGACCGCAGCTCTGCTCAGTCACCGCAGAGTCTAGGAGACCTCACAGTCATTCTGCAAGATGGACGACTCCTGCCCATTCCAAAATGGTGAGTTCAGCTGGGGTGTGCGAGGTGCTTCTCGTACGTCTTTTATGGTGGCATTCATCTCTGCAGTTCCCTGGGGGGTGCAGTTCTCTGCTTCTGGTTCCCTCTGTTAGGGAGGGGAAGACCCAGGCCCTTCAGTTAGCCCTTTCTGCTCCATGCCCTTCCTCTCTTAGGTCACAGAGCCCACGTGGGAACGCTGCCAGTTTCCAAGTTCCTATTCCAGTGATACACTCAGGAACTAGGAATACAGATGTCCAAGTCTGTGGGCCAATGGGACCCTGTGCGAGTTGGACTTGGGGCAAGACGGCCTGCCCAGAGGGGTGCTGAGGAAGCCACAGGAGACAGGCATCAGAGCAGCCATGAGCCACAGGATCCAGACAAGAGGAGCACGGGGGGAGCCAGGGAGGGAAACCCGTCATCCTGCCAGGGCCTTCAACTTACACAGCTTAAGCCATGCCAGCTGACAAGGGAAAGTCCGTTAAAAGGCCCATCTCTGCATCCAGAGAGCGGGCAATGGAAGGCGGCATTTCAGCCGAGAGCAGCTCTGGTAGCTGGCACAGACAGACGCACATAGAAGCGGGGAGACACATTCCACCAAAACCCAGGAGCCGCCCCTCCCTCAGCAGACTTCCTGGACACTCAGCCGCCAGGCACGCACTGAAATTTTCCTCCAAAGTGAAGGACAAGTTGCTGGGCCTCGTCCTACTGACTAGGAAAAAGAGGCGCAGTGTTTGGCAGGTCTGAGTTTTCAGTAGAGCGTACAGTCGCGTCTTACTCTTCGTGGTACGGCAGGCACTCTGCGCCATTCTCCACTCCACGGCCCTGTGCTGCCTCCAGGTGAAACCACCCTGCCTGTTCGTCTTCTTTCATTGTCCCCCCTCATTAGAGTCAGCTCCATGGGGACCCTTCTTGCTCTCTCCAGTGTCCCCTGTACCTGGAAGACGGTCTGACACTAAGTAGGTGCTCAGTAAATGTTAACCGAATAAGCCCTGGTTTTACTTCAGAAATAACATCATCACTCTACAGAGGAAAGTCACGGTCCCAGCCAACTAATGGGGTGCTCCCGGGGGCCTCGGAAAGGGAAGAGTGATCTCAGACAAGGGTGAGGCCAGTAGATGGAACATAGTTAACTTCTGAAAAAGGGAGAGCAGCCCAAGGCACATTCAGATATTGTTATTTCCACCACCAGGTGGCAGTGCATCCTAATCTCAGGGACGTTATGTAGTGGACGAAGCTGACCTCTTTCCATGGGTCAATTTTCTCACATGAGTCCATCCACCCATCAACCCATCCATCCATCCATCCATCCATCCATCATAAACACATCCTTTCATCCAATGAGTCACCCACCTGTCCATCTCTGTATTCACACACTCATACAGTCCTTCAAATACAAGAAGCCCGGGCCAGGCTCCTGGGAGATCCGGCAGCTACAAATTGGAAGTCTTCCCTGAACCCTCGGAGTTTCCATTTCTAGCTGGGGAAGACAGATGGTAAATAAGGAAACACACCAAGGAAGAAGATAGGTCCGGGGAGTGACAAGAGCCATGGAGGAGATTTAAAAGGATGACGTCAAGGCTGGAGGTGGGGGACCGGAGGCAGAGGAGAGTGGGCAGAGGGTTCTTCAGATACGATGTTCGGGAGGCCACTGGGGAGGGACATTTGAGGTCAGACTGGGAGAATGAACAAGGGGTCGCCAGTTTTGCAAAGTCGAGGGGATGTGGGTCCCTCTTTTGAGGCTGAGGGAACAGCAAGGGCAGAGGATGCAGAGAGGG
Organism: Myotis lucifugus; assembly: GCF_000147115.1. Classification (NCBI taxonomy): domain Eukaryota; kingdom Metazoa; phylum Chordata; class Mammalia; order Chiroptera; family Vespertilionidae; genus Myotis; species Myotis lucifugus. Next base: position 69,632 of record NW_005871628.1, read on the forward strand.
AGGAGCCTGGTGTGTCTGCAGCACCGATGGGCAGTGTGGCTGCAGTGGAGCGGGTGGCTATGGGCGGGGGAACGGCTTGGGAACTTGTGTCAGGAGCACATAGGGAGGTTATATGAGCTGTTTCCTCCTCCCACTGTCTTTGGACTAACTGTGACCTGACCTGGATTTTTTTTTTTTAATAAGTGTCAAGCACAGGTTTTTAAAAAATATATTTTTATTGATTTCAGAGAGAAAGGGAGAGGGAGAGAGAGAGAGAAACATCAATGATGAGAGAGAATCATTGATCTGCTGTGTCCTGCATGCCCCTACTGGGGATCGACCCCAAAACCAGGACATGTGCCCTTGACCAGAATTCAACCCAGGACCCTTCAGTCTGCAGGCCAGATGCTCTATCCACTGAGTCAAACCAGCTAGGGCCGGACCTGGATTTTTAGGTGTAAACCCAACCAGGCCAATGGGCGCTGGGACCTACTTCCCTAAGAAATGCAAGACCAGGAAAACGGATCCTGCCACCAGGGGGAGTCTTGAGAGATGGGCTGCCCAAAGGCTCTGCAGAATCAGGCCCAAAGGCACCCGCACCTGGGCAGCCGAGAGAAAGGCCTCTGTGGCTGCATAGGCCGCTGTGGCCTGATCTTTGCATCTTAAGACAGGAGACCCGTGGCCAGCCTTCCTCACCGGAGCTTGGTCCTGGTGCACAAATCGCGTCTCATTCCCCTCGGCTGCCCTGACCCCACTCTGATACTCCAATCCAGGCCGTGGAGAGAAGCAGCGTGGCCGAGGTTGAGAGTACCCACTCAGGTGCCAGCGGCCTGGGTTAGAATCCTGCTTTCCTGCTGTCTCAGTAGCCTCAGGTAAGTTATATCTGTTCTCTGCATCTTGGTTTCCTCTTCTGTGAGTTTGAGGGTTTGTTTGTTTGTTTTTTGGTGAATTTTCACCAGTTTTCCTTTGGAGCTGTTTTATTGTGTGGACCATCTATATATATAAAAGCCCAGCAACTGGAATAGCAAACGACCAGAATGACCAGAACAACCAGTGGCTATGATGTGCATTGCAGCAGCCAACCAGCCTGATCCAGGCCCTGATCAGGCCCCCACCGGCTGGCCTGGCCCCCAATCGGCCCCCAACACACTGATCAGGGGCGGGGCCGGCCGGCCAACCACCTGCAGCCCCTCCCCCCCGCTGGCCCAGCCCAATGGGCCCCCATTAGGATGGGCCGGCCGGACCCCACCCGTGCACGAATTTGTGCACTGGGCCTCTAATATATACATATTTGGATAAGTACACAAAACACCAGTGCTGTTCATGGCCTCGGCGGAGGCTCATGCTGAAATTTGCCAGTAAAACAGAGAAGGTACACCATCTCTGTACACCATCGCATCAGTGCTGTCAGTATGAAGTTGTGGGGCTAAAGGAAGCTGGGTGTTTTTAGCACGATGCTCATGATAATCTATACGCTTGGTGGCTGTGCTGCTGACTCAGCATAATTAAAATTCTCCTCATCCCACTGGAGTGTCTAATAGAAGCTTCCTCCATCAATTGGCAGACCAGTCCCTGTGCGGCCTCCACTTTCTGTCCTCAGTTCTCAGGGTTCCCTCCAGCTAGTCTTCAGTCGATTATTCTGTAAATTTGGGTTTTTGCCAGTTATCAACGGATTGCCTCTCGGTACCAAACTCACCCTTCCTGTCTGCTCTGTGCAAATGGAGCTGGAACCTTTCAATAGTTTTCGTTGGCCCCTGGCACGGAAGCACTGTCAGGAAAGGGCACTGGGGTGACAGAATGGGAGAGAAGGGCTCAGCTTTCCTGGTTCCAGGGGCTCAGCACACGTAGGCTCCTGCAGCACACGTGGCTCTGCACATGTGGCTTCATCGGTGTCCAGCTTCTGCAGTATATGGGGGAAAGTGCAATAGAAGGAATTATTAACTATAACAGGGTAAAGGTATCACAAGAGACTGGCTAGCAACAAGGAAAGAGAGCTCAAAGAAATGCAGGGACTCCAGGTGGGAGGAACACCTATTACCCTTAGGGCTGAGAAGGCTGCCCAAGGAAGACCCCCTCCCAGTCCCTAGGGCTGAGGTCCAGAGCTTGCTGGAGAGGGCCTAGCGTGACTCACTGAACTGGCAAAGAAGTTGCCCTGCTGTTGTACCAGTGGGACTTGTTGGCATTTACCCTTCCCCACAACCAAAGAATTTGCTGGAAATCCCCTCTTGGGTGCTGGGTAAAACCATTTCTATACAGGGAGGTGTCTTGCTGGAGGCACCCTGGAATGGAGCTACCCAGGGGACTGGGTGAGAAAGCGACTGTAGGAAGGAGGCCAGGAAGCCATCTGCCCTGCAGGAACTTGGAGGCAGACAAGCCACACACACTGCAGGGTCTGAGGACAGGAGAAGCCACCCACACTTCAGATGCCAGAAAACCAATGGAGAAGCCTGAGGAGCAACGTGAGCCCAGGGGCATTATTGAAAACAATAGAGCAATTAGCCTGCAATTAGTGGAGGCTGACAGTTGGGTGTGACACCAACAGAGACAGACAGTGTAACAGACAGACCAGGGAAAGTCAGGGAGAGCCCTAATGAAAACAATGTCATCCAGGCTGTCTGTCCCCCGCCTGAGGCTGCCCACCCCCAGGAGTGACATCAGAAGCCAGCTTCTCGGAGGGAAATGGACAAGACTAAAATAGTCCTTCCAGGGCACTAAGCGAACAATGAGCACCAAGCCCAGGGAGGAGTGGAGAGGACAGAATCCAGCACTGCGTCAGTATAAGATCTAAAATCTCCAGTTTTCAACAGCAAAGGAATTAGGAAATACACAAAGCAACAGGGAAGTGTGATCCACACGGAGGAGAAAACAGACAACAGAAACTGTCTCAGAGAGGACCCAGATGTCAGACTTAACAAAGACTTCCAAGCAGCGGTTACAAATATGTTCAAAGCGCTAAAGACTGGCATAAAGAAGGAAAGGAAAGTTGGATGACAATATTTCAAAGAGAGAATAACAACAAAGTGATACAGATTATTTTTTAAATGACCAAAGTGATGCTTGGCCAGTGTGGCTCAGTGGATGAGCGCTGACCTATGAACCAGGAGGTCATGATTCAATTCCCAGTCAGGGCACATGCCCAGGTTGTGGGCTCGATCCCCAGTGTGGGGATGTGTAGGAGGCAGCCAATCAATGATTCTCTTTCATCATTGATGCTTTTCTCTTTCTCTTCCTCTCCCTTCCTCTCTAAAATCAATTTTAAAAATATTTTTTAAAAAACGACCAAAGTGAAGTTATGGAATGGGAAAGTACAACACTGAAATAAAATATTCACAAGAGCGGCTCCACAATGGATTTGAGCCGGCAGAAGAAAGAATCGGCAAACTTGAAGGTAGACTGATGGAGATCGTGCAATCAAAAGCACACAGAGGAAACGCATGAAGAAAAATGAACAGAGCCTCTAAGGACAGGGAAACATCACCCTTACACACATGTAATGGAAGTACCAAAGGAGAGAAAGAGAAACAGGAAAATAGTTGAATAAATAATGGCTGGTGACTTCCTAAATTTGATGAAAAACATTATACACATCCAAGAAGCTTGGTGAACCCCAAGAGTGATCAATGGATGGAGAAGGATTCACTGGTAATTTCTCTCAAACAAAGAACAGCGAACTGAAATCCTTCATAAACTCTTCTGGAAAACAGAACACTTCCCAACTCATTCTGAGGCCAGTATTACCCCGATACCAAAGACAAAGGTATCCACAGAGAACTTTAGACCAATAGTCCTTATGAATATACGTAGAAAAATCCTCCACAAAATACTAGTCAACTGACTCTAGCAACACGTAAAAGGGATTAATTGCCAACTGGGATTTATTCCAGGAATGCAAAGTTGGTTTAACACATGAAATTTAATTTATGTCCTATACCTACCATATCAATAGAACACAGGACAAAGATTGCATGCTCTCCCAGGGCAAGGAAGCCAGGAAATGGGGAATGAAAGGAGCTCGATTCAAAGAGGTCAGCAAACCTTTTGCCATGTTGTACTCCAGAGAGGAAAGTGAAGAGGTTGAACCTACTGGAGACTAAGAATATTTGATGAGCACCTACTATGTGCCAGGCACTGTGCCAAGTGCTCTAAGAATATCATCTTGATTACACATCAGTAGAAGCCGGTAGGCTATGTGTTATCCCCATGGAACAGATGAAGTAACGGAGTCTCAAAGAAGGGAGGCCCTGGACGAATAAGCATTGGAGCAGGGATTTGATGTAAGTAGTTTGATCCACAATCAATACTTAAATAAATATTTTTAAAAAAACATTTTTGTTGATTTCAGAGAGGAAGGAAGAGGGAGAGAGAGATAGAAAAATCCATGATGAGAGAGAATCATGGATTGGCTGCCTCCTGCAAGTCCCCAACTGGGGATCGAGCCCACAACCCGGGCATGTGCCCTTGACCGGATTCGAACCTGGGACCTTTCAGTTTGCAGGCCGATGCTCTATCCACTGAGCCAAACCGGCTAGGGCCTGAGTCCACAATCTTAACCAATATTCTTCCTTCCTCCCAATATAGGGACCCAGAGGACAAAGAGGACAAGGAGAGCTCTGAACTTTGGGGTTTTAACTCCCAGACCATTCTCTTCCCATGACCTCCACCCCATATGGCTTCAGGGAGGCTCTGGATTTAGCTTGGGTGGGACTTCAGACTGCAGGGAGCTGCGCGGACAGCAGTGGGCGTATGCAATGTCATCCTGAAATTTCCAAAGCCGGAGGAGATACGGAAGCACAGGTCCTGTGGCACATCAGGTGCGGTTGCTCCTGGCTAGAACTCTAGGTGCTCAAAGCAGTCATGCAACGGATAACTCACTGCCCTTTCCTGAGGACTGCCAAGCACGTGTCCTACCGATAGCCGGTGGAGCTGACCACACAAATATGAAACCGATTCTGCAAAATGGGTGCAAGGTTGTATCCGCTTCCCCAGATCACCACAAAGTGGTTTCCTCCAAGTGCGTGAGGCTGTGTGTTAATTTCATGCAGGTTCCCATAGCAACATAATAATAGCAGCAACAACAACAATAATAAATAAGGTTCAACATTAGTTTAGTGCTTACCAGGGGCAGGCACAGCTGTTCAGTGCCTTACCTGCATGATGTGTTTATGCTTGAAACCACCCCAAGACGTAGGTATTGATGTCACCCCCACTTCACAGGGGAGGACACCAAGGCGCAGGTTGACTAACCTGCCCACGTTTACAGAGCCAGAAAGTAGAAGGACTCAGCCCATCTCCTCCGTGATGAACAGACAGACAGGACAGATGAACCGGTGGACAGACAGGTGGACCGAGGCTCACTCTCCAGGACTTGCGAGGCCAGCGCCCACACGGAGGTATCTCGGAAGCTGGCCCCACACACCCTAACGGGTAGGTGGGCGCCTTTCTGGAATTAGACACTGGGGCATCACTGATCACAGTGGGGTTCTGAGCCAGGTTCCAAACCACGGACACCAGAGGGAAAAGCAGCCCAGGGCATTCTGGGTGGCAAGTCGATGCTTCCTGCGTGCAGCCAGTGAGGCTCTGTTGTGTCTTTCTTTTATTTTTTTATTGATTTTTTAAAATCGATTTCAGAGAGGAAGGGAGAGGGAGATAGAAACAGCAATGATGAGAGAGAATCACTGACCGGCTGACTCCTGCACGAAACCTGGGCTTGTGCCCTGACCCGGAATCAAACCGTGACCTCCTGGTTCATAGGTCAACACTCAACCCCTGAGCCACGCCAGCTGGGCTCCCATTATGTCTTGAGGACAGGACGTCCTGCCCAGCTCGGGCCTCACAATGTTTCCTAAGACACCCTGAGTCTCCTGGGGACTCCAAGCACAGCAAGCTGGTGGCTTAGAATTCCAGCCGTGCTGGGGGTGATGTCTTGAACCCCATTTTTCGGGTGAGAACACTGGAGTCAGGGAGGATCTCACATAAGGCCCTGGGCAGCCGTCCAGGGACGCCCTCCCCTTTGGAAGGGTCCCGGGTCCCTACTTCCCCGGCGGTCCCTCAGGAGTGGGGCTGCCTTCCCTGGGGTGTGCCCTGGCTGTGTGGTTGCTCCTGTGCCCCCTCCACCCACCCCCACACAAGGAGAAATTCTGGGACACCAACTACTGGGGAAAATGGGGTGGGGACTGAGCCCCGCCAGGATGCCCTGGCCTCGCGGGACAGTGGGAATCCTTGTCCTGGTTCGCCCTTCCCACCCCACTCCCTGGGCTGCAGCCCAAACCCCCTGCGCTGTCAGTCCAGCCCATGACCCAGCCCTGGAGCAGACCCCTTGGGGACACTCCCTTCGCCAAGAATTCCAAGCATTCAGGGGGCAGGGCCCTTGAGAAAACAGACATGTGACTTGCTATTTGGGCCAAAGCAGCGTTTCCATGCCTGGCCTGGGAGAGCTCGCGCCCCCAGACCCATGGGGGTGGAGGGTGAGGGCTGAGGCTCCCATCCACCTGTCTAAGATCCTGAGCAGCCTGCAGCCAAGAACCCTCCCGGGGGGTGAGCTGCCCTTCGGAGGCAAGCAGTGAAGAGGCAGTTTTGCTTCCAGTGGAAACTTGGTTGGGTTTCAAAGCCAAAGGAATGTCCTCCTTATCGAGTCTGACATGTATTGAACAGCCACACAAGGCTCTCCCAGCACCAGCCTGAGCATTTACAAGCACCAAGGAGTCGTAGCACAGGGGACAACGTGCCCATTTACAGGTCAGGAAACTGAGGCACAGAGAGGTTCATTAACTTGCTCAAGGTCACACAGCAAGTGAGTCACAGAGCCGGAATCTAAACCCAGGGAATCTGACCCAGAGTCTGTGGTCTGACCACAGCGAGATCCTGCCCTCCCTTTAATGGGGTGCTAAAGATGACACGGAGGGGGGTCACTCCCATACTCTGACCACAGTGAGATCCCGCCATTCCTTTTTTTTATTTTTATATTTTATTGATTTTTTACAGAGAGGAAGGGAGAAGGATAGAGAGCTAGAAACATCGATGAGAGAGAAACATCGATCAGCTGCCTCCTGCACACCCCCTACTGGGGATGTGCCCACAACCAAGGTACATGCCCCCGACTGGAATCGAACCTGGGACCCTCCAGTTCGCAGGCCGACTCTCTATCCACTGACTCTGACCACAGTGAGATCCCGCCATTCCTTTTAATGGGGTTAGAAATGACATCACAAGGCTACCACCCTGTCTAGGGTGTGACAATCCATCCCACAGGGGCCAGAACTCCTGGCTAATACAACCTTACATGCTCTCTACCAGGTGAGGGGCACTTGGGGGGCCGGGCCTTTCTCTGAGGGCTTTCCCTACAACATCTCATCACACCCCCCCTGACATAGACACCACAGATGTCCTGTTTCCCAGGCGTGGAGGCCAAGGCCCAGGAGCACTAAGAAACGTGAGCCAGGTACGGCAGCAGGTACGGGAAGGCAGGTGTGTTCATTTCCTACAGCTGCTGGAACAAGTTACCACCAACCTGGCTTACAACTACAGCATGTGTTCCCCCCAATGCTAGAGGCCAGAGGTGCGGAAGTCAAGGTGCGGGCCTGCCGCGCTCCCTCTGAGGCTGGGTAGGAGAACCATGCCCCCAGCCTCTGGCGGCTCCGGTGGCTCCTCGGCCATGACCGCGTCACCCAGAGCGCAGCCTCTGTGGTCATGTGGCCTCACCCTCACCTCTGTGTGTCTCTCTTCTTTTATAACGACACATGTCATTGGACTGAAAGTCTGTTGGGATCATCCAAGATGATCTAGACCAGTAGTTCTCAACCTTCCTAATGCCGCGACCCTTTAATGCAGTTCCTCATGTTGTGGTGACCCCCAACTTCATTGTTACAAATTGAACATAATTAAAGCAGTGATTAATCACAAAAACAATATGTAAATATATATGTGTTTTCTGATGGTCTTAGGCGACCCCTGTGAAAGGGTCGTTCGACCCCCAGAGGGGGTGTGCCACCTGGGGGGAGGGCATTTAAAAAGCATAGGGCTGGCCCGGCCGGTGTTGCTCAGTGGTTGAGCATTGACCTATGAGCCAGAAGGTCACAGTTCGATTCCCAGTCGGGGCACCTGCCCAGGTTGCAGGCTCGATCCCCAGTGTGGGGTGTGCAGGAGGCAGCCAATCAAGGATTCTCTCTCATCATTGATGTTTCTATCTCCCTCTCCCTTCCTCTCTGGAATCAAAGAAAAACATATTTTTTTAAAAGAAAAAGCATAAGGCTGAGTGGGGGGCACAAGTGCCCAGGATGCCAGCCCAGTGAGGGGCTCTGCCCACCCCAGGTGGAACTTGAAACACACCAGACCTACCTCCCCAAGACCCCTGGTCACAGGAGAACAGCATGGCCTGGGGCCTCCAGGTGCTGGGGACAGGGAGCCTGGGTGGTCTTTTCATCCCCACCCCTTTCCCTGCCCTGAGCAATCCCCACTTCCTGATGCGGGCTGCACCCTGCCTTCTCCTTCGGGCCTCCTTTGTCTCCAAATTTTTGAATTTTGAATCAATAGTCATTTCATTCATTAGTCAATTCCTTCCCCAACGACCTCCTGCACACCTCCACTGTGCAGGCTCTGTGCTGGGCGCTGAGGACAAGACGGCTCAGACATCATCCCGGCCCTCGCGGGTGAGGGAGGCCAGCGTGTGCGTGCACATGCAGTACCAGCTGCCTGCCCCCCGTGGCCGTCTCCACTGGGTGCAGGGCCCACAGAGTGCAGGGCCGTGGGAGCCAGGCACAGGGCTCCCTGCATCCTGTGCAAAGTGAACATGCATTCCCCGTGTTCAAAAATCACGAAGGATCTCAAGACGCAACAATAGAGCATTCACCCCGTGGGGGACCTTCTAAGTGTGGGGCCCGTGTGTCTGCTTAGGCCAGGACCCATGGAGCCGGTCGGGCCCACGCCTTGCGGGAGCTGCGGATTGGATGCAGGCTTTGGGCAGCTGTTTCCCCTCTGCCTTCAGCGTCTCCATCTGTAAATTGGGTGTGTCCTTGCCTCTTCCATCAGGTTGTTCTGAGCATGGGGTGCGTGATACTGATAAATCCACAGAACTGACACCAGGATAGAGTGGGTCCCCAATAAATAATAGCTATTACTGTTGAAGAAGGGGAGAAGGGCCAAGGGGAGAGGGGGAGGGGGCAGTGCCAAGAGTAGCTTCATCAGAAGTGGGGGTGAGTCAACTGAGCCTTGAAACACAAGCGTGTGCTCCCCACAGACGGAGACGACTGAGGATCCTTGCTGACGTGTGGGCTGCCGTGGCCACCGACTCCCGTAGTGCTGTGCTTTATGTGTCTGCTCACCTTAGTTTATCTCCTGGACACTCGGCCTCTGGCCCACAGACTCCACCTTCTGGCTGTGTGACCTTCCCCACTCCACGCCCAGCTTTCCTCGCCTGTAAAATGGGTATCACAATAGTGCACGCCTCCATGCGTTGTTCCGAGGACTGTGCGTGGAATGCCCCGAGCAAAGGCTGGCACAGAGGAAGAGCTTATGACTTTAGTTGGAGGAAGGAAGCATCTAGAAGTCTCTGGATGGCAAGAATGAGCTAAGACCAAGCGGAGAGGAAATTTACAAAATCACTGGCCTGTGTGTTACTCGGCTACGGCTGTTATAACAACACACTATAGCCTGGGCGGCTCACACAACAGAAATGTATGTTCTCACAGTCGGGACGCTGAAGGTTCTAGATCAGGGGTGGGCAAACTTTTTGACTCGAGGGCCACAATGGGTTCTTAAACTGGACCGGAGGGCCGGAACAAAAGCATGGATGGAGTGTTTGTGTGAACTAATATAAATTCAAAGTAAACATCATTACATAAAAGGGTACGGTCTTTTTTTTATTTAGTTTTATTCATTTCAAACGGGCCGGATCCAGCCCGCGGGCTGTAGTTTGCCCACGGCTGGGTGAGGACCATCCTAAGAGCCTCGTTTCGACTTAATCACCCTTTTCAAGGTCCTGCCACCAAATACTATGAAATTCCGAGGTATTCGGATGAGGGTTCCAGCATGTGGATTTAAGAGCATAACAACCTGTGCTCTTTAGAAATGTCAAGGTCATGAGCGACCAAGAAAGGCCGATGACAAGATGAAAGCAGTCAAGGGTGGCTTGCCCACTGGGTTCCCCGGGCTCCTCTGGACTGGATCCCGGACCAAAAAAAACTTGTTTGTCTTTTGTTATGAAAGACGATCGTGACACAACTGGCAAAATCTGAATAGGCCTGTGGATTACATAACAGTATTCTGTCAATGTCCACTTCCTGATTTTGATTCTTAAAAAAAGTGCTGTCTTTACGTAATAGTTCTTGTTTTTGAGACATATATGCTGAAGTGTTTGGGACTATGGAGCAATCCAGTCTGCAATGTACCCTCAAAACAAGATAGATAGATAGAGAGAGAGACATAGCAAATGTAACATGTTGACTAACACATGAGTGAAGACCACACTGAAATTCTTGTTTCCATTTTTTTCAATTTTTTAAAAAAATCTTTATTGTTGAAAGTAGTACATACCAGTAGGTCCTCTTTTTTCCCCCATTGACCTCTTCCAGCCCACTCCCATCCTGCCCCCTCCCCCAGGCCCTCACCACCCCATTGTCTGTCAAGTTCATTGGTTGATCTCTTCCCACCCACCTGCCCCTGCCTTCCCTCTGAGGTTCAACAGTTCTTGGTTCAAATTTTGCAACCTTTCTGTAAGTCTTTTCAGACCCACAGTGTAAAAACGTTCACGCACTGAGCTATGAAACCCTAGGCAGGAGGTAACCATCCAGGGGCAATGCAGTGGGGATGGGGAAGGGATGTCAGGCAGCCCTTTCGGTCTGACAACAGCCCTGCGAGGTACGTAATAGAACCCTCGTTTTCAATCTTAGGAAATGGAAGCACAGAGGAAAGGACTTACCCAAGGTCATTCCGGGCACCCACACCCAGGCCCCGCTTCCAGGCAGGGCACCCGACCTTCCCACCCACTCTGTCCCACTTTTGCCTCCAGCCCCCAGAGCAGCCCCAGAGAAGGCCCTGGCCCTGGGGGAGGCGGGTAAGTTAGCCCTGCATTTACAAACCTGTGGTTTCCGCTGGGTCCCGAAGCTCCAGCGGCCGCCTCAGCCCCTGCCCGCCCCACAGACGTGCAGCGCTCAAGTTAGATGAAATAGAGACCCAACGCGATGCGAACAGAGTGTTTCTATAAACTCATGAAAAGAGTCCTTATTAGCACGGCTCAGGCAGGAGGCAGGCGTGGGGGCCGTGACACGCTGATCACTTCTGCAGACTCCTGGCAAGCCCTGATCATTAGCAGATTGTGTTCTGGGCAGGCTCAGCGTCAGCTCCCCGATATGGGATTTTACGGGATTTGCGTGCAGAACTTGCCTACAAAGCAAGGTATTATAGGACGGATTAGGCGGTTCCAAACGCAAAGGTCGGGCTCCCCTGTCTGATTTTTTAGCAGGTTTTTAAAGGGGCCCATGGTCAGGGGCTCTGTGGCCTCACACCAGAACCCCTGCCTCCCGCTGACTCTAAAACAAGCAAACTTTACAAAAAGATCATTGAGTGGCTTTCTCTTAACATAAACTCATTCTAGAACGCTGCGACTATGTAAGAAGGTATTTTAAAGAGAGGAAAATACCTCTTCCACCATCCAGAGACTGCCAGTGCTGACACTCTGATGTGTTTCTTTTCTGTCTTCTTTCTGTGTGTACACATGTGTGCGTGTAAGTGTGCATATGCGTGTGTGGGGAGGGAGTGACACAGAGAGAAAGACAAAGAGCCAGAGCAGGGAGAGAAGGAAGCAGAGAAAAGGGCTTTGGAGGAAAACAGAGCCAACTTTGAATTCCATACCTGCCACTCACTGACTCCATGACCTTGGCCAAGCTGCTTGACCTTCAAGTCCACAGATCAAAATGGGGAATGTAGAGCCCACCTCAAGGGGACCATTTTGATGAAATGAGATTAAATTAAATGAATCCGAAGCATTTAGTGAGTTGCCTGACACACAGCGAGTCCCGGCCAAATGGTAATGAAATAAATATGCATATAGACCATAGCCTTTTTCTTTCCAAAAGGGGGATCATACTGGCTCTATGAATTTGTATCCTAACACTTTAAGGGTTTTACTGTTAAGACTGTAGGAAAATAGAGCTCTTTCCCAGGAGCTAAAAAAAAAAAATGTATAACATTCCCACTTGCACCCCACTCTTCAGCCTACATTGTGAATGATGTATATTGTGAATATTGTGCACATGTTTTTTGGGGGGGTTGTTCTTGCTCTTTCCCTTGGTAATCGACCGCCCCAGAGGAAGCTACAGGCACCTGACAGGCTGCATCACATCGTCCAGGAGGCCTGATTACTGCGTCTGTGTCCATCAACGCCACTTAACACTGCGCAGTGTGGACAAGGTACTCCTCTCTGGGCCTCAGTTTCCCCATCCGCTAAATTCGGATGACACCAGCTGTCCCTCAGCAGGCGGCTGGGATGGCCACATGAGATAATCCACGTGAGGCATGATGCCTACTAAGTGCTCGCTAAAAGGTAACGTAACAATTAGTATTCAGTTTCTTACATTTAAGAGACATAGTGTCCGTATTAGGAACATCCGCACTTCTGCTCCTCTGTTTCCTACTTGTTTTGGTAAACTGACGAGTGCAATAGGCAATGAGACACTGAAATCATCGCCCACAGAGGGGGGGCGGGGGGCTTTTCAACAGGGGAGCCAGGGCTGGCAGGCCCCCAGGAGCAGGAGGCCAGATGTGGCCAAGGAAACGGAGTCGGGAGGATCCGGGGGGCATGAGCAAAGCCAAGGGCCTCACGTCTGTCCGCACCCGAAGGCACGGCCTGGGCCCTCTTGGGCGTCTCTGAGAGCTCTTAGAGCAGCAGTTCTCAACCTTCCTAATGCCGCGACCCTTTAATACAGTTCCTCATGTTGTGGTGACCCCCAATTTCATTGTTACAAATTGAACATAATTAAAGCATAGTGATTCATCACCAAAACAATATGTAATTATATATGTGTTTTCCGATGGTCTTAGGCGACCCCTGTGAAAGGGTCGTTCGACCCCCAAAGGGTCGCGACCCACAGGTTGAGAACCGCTGCCTTAGAGTAAATAACAGAAATGTCATAGATTTAGGGGTGTCCATTATTGAGAGGCAATGAAGGGGAGACACCAGGATCCCAAGTCAGACCCCGAGAGTTCTACCTCCTGCTTGAGTGAGTACCAGCCTGTAGCCTCGGGGGGCGGGGGGGTCTCAATGTCCTCCTCTGTTAGGACCAAATTCTCATGTTTGAGGAGCTAGAAACAGCACCCAGAGTGTGTGAGCTCTCAGTGAATGTTCGCTAATCGTGATGACTTCAATCTCCTGTTGGACTCTCATGCCTATTGCTTTCAATTTTCCACTTCTCAGTGGACTGTCTCCCCCGTGACCCTCTGTTGCTCACAGTGGACGGTGACTGGGCGGGTCCCTGTGAACACATTTCCAGAAAGAGGCAAGAAACAGAGGCTGCTTTCCCCTCACCTCTGTCCCTGCTTTCCCAGGGCTCAGGCTTCACTGACGTCTTAGTCTTGACAGATTGATGTGTGATGGTCCAGGACGGAAGTTGGCAAACTGCAGTCCCCAGGCCACGTCTGGCCCACCGCCCTGCTGCCCCTGCCTAGGGTTCGGGACAGTAATGGGAAGGGAACCTCGGGTGTGCGGCGTGCGGCCTGCAGAGGACGGGAGACATAACTCCACGGAAAACGCTCCCCTGTGGGGGAGGATTTCGTGGTCTGAAAGGAGCCATTCTATCTGCTTTGGGTCTTTTTAAAAATATGTCCAGTCCTATTAGCCAGGCCTCACCAAGGAGAAAAGGGGCTCTTTTGGCAAATGTTCTGGATTAGAAAGGGAAGGTGTTTTATGAGGTTTTTAAACGTCTCCAACCTTGGCAGACCCGTGTCCCCTCCCCACGGGGACTTTCCATGCGTCTGAAGCCTGTTTCCCACTCTCTGTGTCTCACACAGCTCATGCCCCCGCCAGGCGTCCATCTTCACAAAGACACCCCCCCCCCCACGGTAGCCCATCTTGAACTTCAGGGAACACTGCTCTCTGCTAGACCAGGAGGCTCTCCAAATCCAACCCCCTCACTCAACATTGCCAGCTCGTTCTGCCTAGGCAAGTAGCCAGCTGTCCCATAAAGCCGTGTGTGTGTGTGTGTGTGTGTGTGTGTGTGTGTGTGTCCAGGTGTCCTGTCCACCCGCCGTGTACCTGGGAGCTGTGGGCATCTCTCCCTGAAAATCCCAGGGTGCTCCCTCACCTCTGTCCCTGCGTTCACCCTTGGTCCCCCACAGGCTGTTCTGGACCCAGGAGCTGAACACGGCTTCTAGAAAACGGATCCCCCCATCTCCCCTCCGCTCCTGTCACACTGGGAATGAAAACCACAGGCGTCCCGTGGCCTGCAGGACCCTCCCTCAGCACTCCTCCGACTTCAGTGTGCACAGAGCTACCTGGGGGGGAGGTCAAAATAAAACGCAGCCGCGGACTCCGGAGGCCTGGGCTGGGGCCTGGGATCCAGCACCTCTCACACGGGCCTGGTGCCATGATGCCCCTGGTCCCGGGGCACGCTGACCTGGCAGCCCTGGGGGTGGCCCCGTCCACCTGCCTCCTGCTCCCTGGAGCCCTGCCTGGCTGCTCCAGCCCACCAAGCAGCCTCCTGCCCTGGTCCTTCCTTCCCCTCCATTCGGGGGTTCTTGACTCAGATTCCCTCAGGTTCCACTCCCCACTTCAGGTCTTGCCCCACTGTCACCTCAGAAGGGCCTTCCCTGGTCAAACAGCTGCCCAACCCACCCCCAGCACTCTGTCCCCCAAATACCCCATCACCCTGTGCCCCCACAACATCACGCTGGCCCCCGGGACCCTCTCTCTCTGCCCCCACCTGGCACTCTTCGCCTCCTGCCAGTCGAGATGCCCTCCCACTGCTGTCTTTCCAACATCCAGAAAGGGCCTGGCACATGGCAACCGCTCAGTAAATCTGTATCGAATGAATGAATGAATGAATGAGTGAATGAGTGAATGAATGAGTGAGTGAATGAGTGAATGAGTGAACACATGATGAGTGAGTGAATGGAGATATGTTTGAAAGATGTCACTGCCTTTGCTCGGAAGCTTTCTCTCAGTGACTCAGTTTCTTCGCTGGGGCAACAACAGATCCGACTTCACTTATGAAAAACAAGTTAAACACAAAATCACCAGTTGGGAGAAGGTGAGCATTAACCCACTGCATGGCCACACACCCACCAAACCCCTCTGCCCCCACCTCACCCCACATGCCCAGCCCCAGTGTGAAAACCGCTATGACAGTGTGGTTGTGCTGGGAGGGAAGGAAGTTCAGGGTCAAGAGGAGGGACCCCTGGGACAGACTTTGGGGAGTGAAGGGAGGGGAGGAGCTGGGAAGAGCTTCCTGGAAAAAGATACCACGAGCTAAAGGAAACCTTGCAAGAGGAACAGGGGTTACTTGGCCAAAGAGAAAGGTCCCGGGGAAAGGGTGCTGGTGGGTGTGGGGTGGCAGGTCAGCCCCGCATCTCTGCGGGCGGGCGGGAGAGCTGCCCAGCAACACGCAAACGACCTGGCCTGCGGGGCCCATGCTGGCAGTCCCTGAGCTCTGCTATTCCTATTGCCATTATTATCCTCCCTTCACAAATGAGGAAGCTGGGATTTGAAGTCAAGCTGCCGGAACCCAAAGCCAGAACCACCCCATGTCGTGCTCCCATCACACAGCTGGCAGTCCCTAGGGGGCTGCCCGGGTGAGGACGGGATGGTGGCCAGTTGACTGACTGACGGATTGAATGGATGAGTGAAGGCAGCCCTGCTCCTCCCACTCGAGTTTTCTTCCCTGTGGAGCGCCAGCTAGAGGTACCACCCAGACAGCCCATGAGTGAGAGCTCAGTGCCAGGACACATCCTCAGTGCAACGGAGGGAAGGGCGCATGCGGGATCAGGGAGGTAAGGAAGCCTGTGTGCAGGGCGGGAGACAGGGAGGGGCCACGGAGAGGCTGCGCTGGAGGTTCTGGAACAATCACCTGTACTCTGATTCCTGCCCCACCCCCACGCCCCCAACCCCAACCCTCGCCCGGATGCTAGTCCCGGAAGTCCAGGCTGGAAGCCCAGGAACCTGCATTTTGACAAGCTCCCTGGTGATCCTATGTGTCCAGAGAGCAACCCAGGGATGAAGCAGACAGAGCTGAGCATTTGACCAGGGTTCAGTTCCCACCTCCCTCTCTCAGCTCTGTGATCTTGAAGGACTTTCTGAACTCCTCTAAGCCTCAAGTAAGTAACGGCAGAAGACAAGGCTTGAGACCCACTTATTTTTCCAGCTCTCAGCTGAGATGGTAATAAGGAAAGTGCCTGGTTAAAAGGCTACACATGTTTGTTTGGCCCTGGGGATGCAACAGTAAGTAAAAAAAAAAAAAAAAAAAATGGGGCTTGGCCCTGGGGATGTGAGGAGTGGGGTGACTGTTTACAGCCTGGTGACCCATCCAGGGCCAATAAGTTCCCTGCAGGTCACAGGTGGCTCTGGGGAGAGGGGGTGCAGGGGGGGGCTATAATCCTGGAACTGGTTGCCTGGCTAGAAGGCGGCTCCCGCCTGCCCTGCTGAGTCCTCACACCTCCCTGGGCCGGGAGAGCTGAGTCATGGAAACAGTTAGCTCCTCAGGGAGCACCTCACCACCCTTCTCCTTCAAGCCCACAAAGGCTCCTTTCACGTTTGGGGGTGGGGAGGAGGGGAGGCTGTGGGGCCCTCTCCCCAGGCTGGGATGTGAAATTCAAACTTCACCCTGGAGTTAAATTCCCCACCCCCTGCCCCAAAGGAAACTAAGGGAGGAGGGGGTACCAAGAGCAAAGGACCTGGGGTGGGGGGAGATGGTGCGAGGGGAGGGGCAGGAGGCTCGTGGCCCTTGCAGTTCTCACTGGAGCCAAGCCCAGGGACCCTCTGCGCGGGCTGAGAGCTGTGCACCCCAGCCAGCACCCCTCGCCCTCATCTTCCTTGAGAACTTGGAGGGGGAGCTCGGAGGAAGTGACAGCACCTCTCCGGGCACTGATGATGGAAGAGGCCTGAGGCTCACAGGGATTCTAGGCCCACAAAACCCACAGCCTAGAGGTGGAACAAGTAGAAAAAAGGTGTCTGCTTCCCAGCCGCCGCCCAACCTCAGCTCCTTTTAGGGTCGCCTGACGTTCCTTTTCACTCGGATTTCACCCTAAACCTGATGGTCGGAAAAGTAAGAGGCTCCCTGTGTGGCCTTGCGCGAGTTACACAGATTTGCTGAACCTCCGTTTCCTCCCAATACGTGGCACAGTGGCACCACCTCCTTGGGCTGCTAAGGAGAGTAAGCGAGACTCTGTGTACAAGGCCTGATACGGTTCAAGCCAGTGTGGGTTCTCAACCTCCTTCCCACTCAGACACACGCCCCGAGAAAATGTAGGACCCAGTGGTCACCAGGTTGGTCTGGCATCTGAACCGGTTGGAGATCTGGGGACTTCGGTGAGCACGCTGCTGTGTGTATGAGTTACTTTAAATCTCTGTGCCTCAGTCTCCCCATAAAGCAGTGGGTGTGGGGGGCCTTTTTAGGCCGGAAAGGAAAAGGATAGCTTGGTGGGTTAGCAGAAAAGTGGGAGGCGGGAGGCTGGAGCAGTACCACACCCCGGCCACTAGGTGGCCTCGAGGATAACAGATGAGACCAGGCTGAGCGCACCCCTTCCAGCTCCACACTTTCTGAGTCCTCTTCTTGGCAGGCCTGGCGACACCAGCCATGGCCGGGTAGGAAGGACCGGTCTCCCCAGGGTTGGGATTCCTTTTCCATTTTTACAGACCTCCCTCCGTGGTAGGAGGAGGCAATCACTCTAACCAAGTGCTGACTTGAGCCGTGGCCTGGGAGTTGGATGAAGGCAATGGCCTGCCTTTCAGTCCTACTTCTGGAGGGTTGGATGGAGGCCGCAGGGAGCCTCATCCTGCCCCTCCGTCCTCCCTCCTGTCTAAATGGGGTGGGTGGGAAGACAAATCAGATTCGGATCCATCCCTCCCGCACTCCCTGGCAGGGTAACCTGGCAAATGGGAACAACGGTTTCCCATCGCATGGTCAGTGGGAGACACAGTCAGAAGATAAGCATTCCTTTTTTAAAATTTATTGTTGAGTATTATAGATGTGCCCCCATTTTTACCCTTTTGCCCCCCTCCACCTGGCTCCTGCCCCACCCCAGGCCTTCATTGGACAATTGTCTGTGTCCACGAGCTATGCATATATGCAGATAAATTCTTTGGTTACTCTCTTCCACCCACCCTCTGAGATCTGTCGGTCTGTTCCATGCTCCCAGGTCTCTGGACCTATTTTGTTCATTAGATTCCACACATATGCTTTCGGTGTAGGACCCACAGTCTCTCATCCAAACCCACTTCCAAGCACTCCCAGCTGCTTCCCGATGAAGAGTTTCCCAGTTCACCTGGAAGATCCTCCCCTGCAGAGCTTCTCCCCGGAACTCACTTGAGGGTCTTTGCAGCCGAGGAGGAGGGAAGCCCCAGCCACCTCTCCCCAGGTCGGCCTCGCTCAGAAAGACGTCCTCAGAGGATCCTCGGCTTTGGCCGAGCTGGTTCCAGCGCACCGGGAACGTGGGGCCGTGCGGCCTGAGCCCACCTTCCTGCAGAGCCGCTGCCCCGCATGGCAGGGCAGCTCCCCGGCCCCCCCTCACTCCTCCTGGCCTGGACCCGTGGGGGCGGCAGGAAGCAAGTCCCATCAGCACTTTTCACCGGGGCTGCTTTTCAGTGAGTCACCTCCCAGACTTCCTGCAACAGACAGCTCTGCAGAGCTGGGTCCCACCCTGCAGCAGGGGAGACGAGGCTACAGGGTGGGTGCCCAGCGAGACCCACAAAGAGAAGGCGCTGCCGGCGCGGCACAGGGGGCACGGGCTTAGGACGTTTTGTTTACAGGCTTTTGTTATTAAGGAAATTGCTGTCAGTCACGGTAATTCTAGCCCAGATGAGCAATAAATACGCTCCCACCTAATCTTATGGGGATTTTATTGGCACCTTGGGGGCAGAGTTCCTTTACCCTGCCCACCTCTTCTCCTCACAGCAAAACCCTGCTCCCCAGCTGTTTCCCCCATCAGCGTGGAGCAGCTTTAGAAAGTGCACTCTAAGTGAAGACAGGAGACGTCTGGGCAAAGGCCGGGAGTGGCTTCCTGGTCCTACCTGCAGGCTTGGCGGGGGGGGCGGGGGGGGGGCAAACGGCCTGAAATAAACCCTGGGCGACCTGGTTGGATCAAGGCGTGCGCGGGCTCCCCCGGGCCTGCCCCGAACGCTGGGGCGGTCACCTGGTCCCCAGGCACCCCCGCTCCGGGAGACCGTGTCCGGGACCAGGGGGAATGTCTCGAAGAGGGAGCCGGTTCGCAGGAGTCGGTTCCAGCGCGTTGGAGTTACAGCTGCGAGCCCTCAGAGGCACCGCCAGCAAGTCCCGGCTTGCTAAGAGGGGAGCCAGCCCCGGGAGGACTCGCGTCGGAGCGAACCCGGGTGCGCGCCCGCGCGCGCGCGCGCCCCGCGACCGCGCAGGGGGAGGGGAAGCCGCGGCAGCCAGTCAGAGGAACGCGAGTGAAGCCTCCGACCAACTTTAACTGTCAATCAGACTTAATGGGGTATTAAAAAAAAATGGGGGGGGAAAACGGCCGCCTTCTAGTTCCGCGCCGCTGCCGCCCCGGGAGCGAATGAATAAGGCGGCGCAGACCCGGGTGTCCGACCCACGCGCGCTCCGCACCCGGGCCCTCTCCAAGTTGGGAAGGACAAAAAGAAGGCAATAAATGCTAACGAGGGAGAGAAAGGCAGCCGGATCGGGCGGCAACTCCCAGCCGCGGCTGGAAGACAGAGGGAGGGAGCCGGAGAGAGCGAGCGAGCGCGCGCCAGGGCGAGCCATGCACGTAAAGAAACTGACACCCGGACCCCCCACTTCTGCTGCACGTTGCTGGCAATCAGAGCGCGTTTAAGCAATTTCCTGAGCCCAAGAATAGCAATGAGTCGGGAGACTTTCGCGGGCTGAAATTGGGAGCTCCAAGCACTTTTTCCCCCACTTTTTTTTTTTTTTTCCTGGAGAAGGGGTGGGGAAGCGCTACAATTTGGAAACAGCGCTTTTTTTTTTTTTTTTCATCTTGCACTTTGAAACCGCGGGCCTGCAGCAGGGTACGCGCGTGTGGTTGGTGCCCTTTTCCCCCCCTTCCCCTGCCTAAACTCCTCTGTCAGCCTGTAAACATTACCTGCGAATTCCCCAGCCGAAGCGGCGGCCGGGGCAAGAAACTTCTTGTTAGAACTTCCCACCTCCGGCTTCCCCTCCACCCCTCTCACTGTCCCAACCTTCGGAGACGCTTTTTCTCCTCCCCAAGAGGATTTCTCTTTTCTTTTCTTTTTTTTTTTTCTCTCTTTTTCTCACCCGGTGCCTTGCACTTGGGAAGAGGTGGTTTCCAGAGTGGCCAGGTGGGACGCCTCTCGGCCCCTCATTCCGTGTATTTATTATTGTTTGGAGGTGTTTTCTTTTTCGATTCCTGTTTTGTCCGGCTCGGGGAGTTTCGCCCCCCGCCCTGCCCGGCTCCGCGGCGCGGAGGATGGTGTGGAAATGGCTGGGCGCGTTGGTGGTGTTCCCTCTCCAGATGATCTATCTGGTGGCGAAAGCGGCCGTCGGACTGGTGCTGCCCGCCAAGCTGCGGGACCTGTCTCGGGAGAACGTGCTCATCACCGGCGGCGGCAGAGGCATCGGGCGCCAGCTCGCTCGCGAGTTCGCAGAACGCGGCGCCAGGAAGGTACGGGGGGCGAGGCGAGTCCGGCGGGTGGGGGCTGGAGTTGCTTGGGACCGCGGGAGCGGAGGGGGGTGGGGTGCGCCCACCTGCCGCCGCCGCCGCCCGAACCCACTCGTGCCCGCGCCCGGGATCTGAGAGTCGCCCGCCGCCCGACTTCTCTGCGCCACCCGCGAACGCTGAGCTAGTCAGTTTCACCTTGTAAATTTCCCGGGCACTGGACTGTCTGTTTTGGCAGGTCCGGGGCTGATCTGCTCCCGGAGGATCTGTGGCTTGGCTGGCTGTTCACCCCCACCCCGAAACTTGGGAGACCCACCCATTTCCCACCCCATTCCTCCCTCCCCGGGAAGGTGTTGCGTTCCCCCTCCTCGCTTCCCCTCTTTGCCGCCACCGCGGCGAGTGGAGGGTGTGTGCGCTCCTGGGGGGAGCTGGGAGCCAGCGGCTGCTTGCTGGCGCTTCGTATTTTCCTTGGCAACCCGCTCCCCAGCCCCAACCTGGGCGGCTGCAGCGCTGGAGGCACGAAAAGAGAGGATACTTGGTTTGGGTTTGAAAAAAGGGGTTAGTGGTCTTTGATGGTCTAGTCTGGCTTGACAGGCGCTGGGAGGCCCAGGTGTTTGGAAACCTGGAGAGAGGGGAACCGGCAGCTGATAAAGAGCCCTTGTTCTTACCTTCAGCCCTGTCCCCACCCCACCCCCCAATACAGCCTGGGAGGGGATCCTTGCCTCCAAGCGCTGCCTGTAACTTTTTGGTAGTCCCAGCGCCTCTTCCAGCTTCCCCAGACCTGGTGCCGGGGAGTGGGGAGGGTGAGCCGGCTGTCACCCAACTCCGACCCAAGCCAGGCTGACTCACCCAGCCCTGCGAAGAGGAAGAGCAAAAACAGGGAATTCGTTTGAAACTTAAACTGTTGAGAGCCAGGGGGGGCGAAAAGGCCAGCGAAGCCAGCTGAGCTGACAGGGGGCCACATACCTAGGAGATTAAGTAAATATGTAGAAAACCAAACCTGCATGTAATTCCAGGTTGCTTTTGTTTTGTTAAATGCTGCCCTGAGATTTACAATTCCTCGGGGGTGGCTGGGACTGGGACTGAACTTTGGAGCCTGAGCTATCAGCCAAAGCTGATCACCATTTAACTCTTCCCTCGCCAGCCGGCGGGGGCGTCCTGGCCCGGCGAGCTGGGGTCTGCTGTCGGGGCTCCCGCTTCTCCTTGGGTGGTTTGGACAGCTGCTTGACCTTGCAGTTGGAAGGGGCGTTCAGCAGTGTTTTTAACCCTTGGACACACAGAAAAAGGAGAAGTAAGACTTGTTCTCGGCAGTTTCATTTCCTCGGGGTGATGCCCCGGGGAAGGGCTCCCCAAGCCCTTTTCGGAGGGGGTCAGGAGGGCAGATGAGGGTGTCCTTGCAGGGGGACGTGGCGTTGAGAACAGTCGCGTGTGATTGTCATTCCTTAGCTGTCTGCATCCCACAGAAACTTTCTTCTGACTCTCCCAGCTGGCCCCAGTCCTGGGTCTCTCACTGCTCCTGTAACTGGCTGCAGTAGGCACATGAAGAACTCCTTTAGTCAATCTGGAAAAACTTGACTATAAACAAGCCTAAATTGAAAGAAGTCTATGGCATTGCGGGGGGAGGAGGAGGGAGAGTGGAGAGTGGGCCCTGCAAGTTCACACTCTGGGAACCGCACCCCACCTCACTCGGGTTGGACCGTCTCTTCCAGCGAATGAACCCAGGACCAATTGGAAATATCTTAAAGTGGCACCAGGTCCCCAGAAACAGGATCCACGGGGCCTCCGGAAGTCCCAGTGCCATTCGCCCTCGGTTCAGTCACCAGACCTGTCGGGATGACCAGGAACGCTCCCTGTAACTCATAATTATCCGGCCAATTACTGGAGCGACTTTCGGATGAGCTGTCCTCTCTCTGTCACACTGTCACGGTGGGAAATTTGGAATCTTGCCTGAGCCCATCTGGGCCCAGTGAGAGGGCCTTGGGACACTCTCCAGTCCCCAGTGGACTTGGGGACCAAGGGGCAAGTGTGGTGGAGGGGGGAATTTCCAGGAGACTGCGGGGTGGGTGATGTGAACCATGGGCCTTGGGTAGGTCCTGGAGCTGCTGGAGAGAGCTGGGAGGGCAGCGCCCCCTGCAGCCTGCAGTGAGGTTACACATGCGGTAGTGTCAAACCACAGATGACTGTCCCTCCTTTTCCAGCTTGGATTTGGGGTGGGTTGGACTCTGAGGGGGACAGGCCCCCAGAGAGAAAGAAAGGAGGAAGAGCAGAGTCTGCAAACAGCCATCAGGTCCAGGAAAGGTCTGTTTACTTTTGGGGGCGAGTGCCTATCCAGTTTCACACAATGACCTTGAGTCAAACAGGATTTGGCAATATTTGTGGACAGTAGTGTGCCTTAGGCCGTAAAGGTGACCCAAATAAGGGCTTTTCTTAAAGGGACACAAAGGCTCCAGGAGTTAGAAAGGTCCCCACCATGTACCGAGGGCGCCACGGCAGGGCCAGGCAAGGTTAGGGTCTCTAAGGAGAAGGGTCTTCCTTTTTATTTTCCACATCCTCCTAGGGCTCCTCCCGTGAAAGCATTTGTAGAGCTTGGGCCCATCCCTCTTCCCCCCAAGGCTCCTGGCCAGCTAGTCAGCTGGCCCAGCCTCCAAAGTCTTTGACCTTGACATGGTTTTTGCAGGAGGAGGGGGAGGAGGAGGAGAAGCGGACTGTTTGTTTGGAAGTATTTGCAGTGGCTGTTCCAGCCTTGGGTGCAGTACGAGGAAGTGGCTCGACCAGAGGCCTGAGCCATGATGGCAGGCTGGCGGAGGCAGGGGCCACATACCAGGGCCTGAGCGCCCCATCGAGAAAGGGTAGAGCCGGGACTCAGGGACCCATTTCAGGGAGGTGGTGTGAGAACTGGCTCGCAGTTGCGTCTGCCTTGCTACCACTGAATGTACAGTGTGTGCGTCTCTAGCCCTGTTCCTAAAGCAGCTAGCCGTGAACGAGCCTCTGATGTAGATCTGTGAACCCCATTCTCCATCACATCCATTCAGCAAATCCCATGTTCTTCTCCTTCCTGACACCGGGGCAGGCCCAGGCCCATCTGCCCCAGGACGACAGCCTTCGAGAGACCTCAGCAAGCCTGCTTGAGTGTCTGCCAGTGTTGGTGCAGCTCTGGGTCCAGGTTAGGGGGTGGATACAATAGAGATGAATAAAGACAGAGAGACGTGGCCAGGTGCTTACCGTGAAGGCGCAGATTACAGCGTGCATTAGTTTCCCACGGCCACCATCACAGATTGCCACAAACCTGGTGGCTTACAGCAATAGCAACATATTCTCTCACAGCTCCGGGGGCCAGGAATCTGGAATCAAGGTGTTGGCAGAGCCCCACTCCCTCCAGAGACTCTAGGGGACAACCCTTCCTTGCCTCTTCCAGCCCCTGGTGACTCCCCGTGGCTCCTGGGTGGTGTCCTTGGTTTGTGGCAGCCTTTCTCCAGCCTCTGCCTCTGTCTGCACGTGGGTGTCTGCTTTGCCGCTCTGTGTGTCTGTGTCCTCTCATCTTCTTATAAGGACACACGCGTTGGAGTTAAGGCACACACTAAATCCAGTGTGACCTCATCTTGAGCTCCTTAACCAATTACCTGTCCAAAGACCTTTGTGGACGAAAAAGGGGCCGCCTACGAACCCTGACAAGCTCAGGGCAGGCCAGCATGGCAGGCCCTGCGAACTCAGACGGAAGGGAACCACACAGGGTGAC
Organism: Myotis lucifugus; assembly: GCF_000147115.1. Classification (NCBI taxonomy): domain Eukaryota; kingdom Metazoa; phylum Chordata; class Mammalia; order Chiroptera; family Vespertilionidae; genus Myotis; species Myotis lucifugus. The sequence continues at coordinate 94,143 of NW_005871628.1, forward strand.
CGGAACATGAAAATCCCTCACGAAAAGTGAGTCATCGTGGTAGTCACATCCTGGGCCTGTGGTTTCCTTGGCGAAGATCAAGCTTCACCTTAACGGAGCCTGTCCGTTGTCTTTTGCATCTAAGATAAGGTGCCTTTGAACTGTCAGAGGCATCTCCTTTATCAGGCCCCTCAGGGCTCATCTAAGCACCGGAGCAGAGACCAGAGACCCTTCACTGTTCCCTTGTTCCCTGAACACCATCTCTGTGTGCTGTAAAGATTAACTGCTAGCTATCCCGTACCCAGCGATGTAAGAGAAGTATGTGTTTCTCCATTTTTCTTTTTATCCAACCCCAGGGATTCCCTCTCCCCTTTGCGTTCTCCCGCCCCCTTAATCTACCCGCACTGGATTTCATGTCACCCTCCTGTGTCTCCTCCTTTGATTCTAATGGAAAGCGAGCTGCACAACTGCCATTCTCCAGAGCATCTTCTCAATTCATTGAGATTTTGCTTTCTGGCTGTTGTCAGTTTGGCTCAAATAGATTCATAAAAACATTCTCTACAGGTTTGGACGTTTCCTACGTCAACACCCTATTTCCAAATAAGGTCATGTTCAGAGGTTCCAGGTAAACATGAATTTTGAGGGGACACAAAACAGAGGGGGCCCCGTGGAGCTGTTAAACTAGCTCAGGGAAAGCTTCATGGGTGAAGTGGCATTTGAGTGAGCCTTGAAGAAGGTCAACCAGCCCAGCCGGTGTGGCTCAGTGGTTGAGCGTCGACCTATGACCCAGGAGGTCACGATTCAATTCCTGGTCAGGGTATATGCTTGAGTTTCGAGCTCGATCCCCAGTGGGGGATGTGCAGGAGGCAGCCCATCAACAACTTTCTCTCATCATTGATGTTTTAATCTCTCTCTCTCTCCCTCTGCCTTCCTCTCTGAAATCAATAAAAAATATATTTATTTTTTTAAAAAAAGAGTCAACCAGAAGGGATGTAAGAAGGGTGATCCAGGTGCAGGAAACCACCTGATCAAAGGCTGGGTTCGGGCTGGAATTGGAGGAGGGAAGGAGAAGGCAAGGAAGGAAACTATTGCAGAGCTTGAGAGGTGAGCAGGGATTTCGTGCCTCACACTCAGCGTTAGGCCAGTACTGATGAGAACAGGAAAAAGGAGAGAGAGGAGAGGGGTCCAGACCGGTCATCTTATGGGACGACGCAGAGTCATCAGGGCAAAATTGCTGCACTAAACAATTGGCATGTGATGACGGTCACAAAGGCATGGGTGGCTTGAGATAGCAGTGCCATCTCCCCGATCCTCACCCCAAATGCAGCCTTTGGTGGGAGTTTCTGGGAAAAGTACCAGGCTTCCAATTGGTAGGCAGGTAGGCAACCGTCCTACCTGCAACATGGAGGAAAAGCCTTTTAGCTCTTAGCATCCGGTCCTGAGGTTTCAGACAATGGCCTCACAATTCGGCCTGTCCCATGAATAGATAGACACCTCCCTCTGTCCACCCCACCTCCTCTTCCCCTGGGGAACAACAGCGGCCACCTCCTGCTGCCTGGCTCACCTGGGCTGGGAGGCCAGACTCCAGAGGGTTCTAGACTGGGCTCTGCTGAGACCCCGCTTCCACTGCAGCTAAGAAACACACCTGTGAAACGAGAGGGGACACAGTGACCACTAAGATCCTGGCCCGCTCTAAAATTCTCATATGTGGATCGGCCATCCCAGGAAAGGAACCGATTGCCATCCTCCCTGAGTTGCCAGGAGACTCCTGCACAAACAGCTTGTCCTTGTGGCTGCTCATCTCAGCCTTTCTTGCTAGCCATCAGATTCCACTTAATGAAAAAGCAGCAACTCAGAAAACACACCCTCGGTGGGTAGGACTGCCCCACCCCCACCCTCAGCAGCCACCCGGTAGCCATCTGCCATGAATTCATTTCTTCTCTTGTAGGAGATGTTAATATTTCCAACCTGTAGCTTTCAAGGTAATGAGTGGCCTAAGTTTTCCGACTAGCATGTCAAGCACAACTTCCTGTTTATTATCCTAAAATCACCAAATTGTCTATTTGGGCTTCAAAGAATGCTCCCTAGGTCCAGTAGCACTGAACCTGAATCAAGAGGTCCTGCTCCGGCCGGGCCGGCGTGGCTCAGTGGTTGAGGTCACGGTCCCTGCTTTGGTCTACGTAGCCCACTCCAGGTGCTTCTGAACTTTCAGCTTTTCTAAGCCCAGGGCTTCTGTGAACCCCTGCACAGAGCCCTCCCAACCTCCTTAGCATGCTGGGTACTTCCTCTGGTTCATTTCCATCTTCTTATTGTTTGAGGTATCACTGAGAATACCATCTCAACCATATTCAGGAGAAGTTAGCTCTTAGCTATCCTTTTCTTTTATTTTTTATAATGTACTAGAGGCCCAATGCATGAAGATTTGTGCAAGAATAGGCCTTCCTTCCCCTGGCTGCCAGCACTGGCTTCCCTCCGGGACCTGGGCCTTCGCTCTGGCTGCCGCCTTCCACCTTCGCTCCAGCCCTGCCGCCCTCCTGTAGCTCCCTCCACCCCCCGTTGCCCCCTCATAGCAGGCGACCCGCCCTGCCCTGGCCGCTCTGTGCCTGTGTGCCCGCGCTGCCCAGAGGCCTGGAGCAGCCAGGACGAGGCTGAACACAAGCGTCCCAGCCCAGCCACCACCATCTTTGTCGCATCAATTTGCATATTCCCTCCTTATTGGCTGTGGGCGCTGTCATCTTTGTCGTGGAGTGACAGTTAATTTGCATATTCTGTCTTTATTAGATAGGATTTTTACTGATTTCAGAGAGGAAGGGAGAGGGAGAAAGAGAGAAAGAGAGAGAAACATCAATGATGAGAGAGGACCATTGATCGGCTGCCTTCTGCATGCCCACCCTGGGGATTGAGCCCACAACCCAGGCATATGGCCTGACTGGGAATCAAACTGTGACCTCCTGATTCATAGGTCAATGCTCAACCACTGAGCCATGCCGGCAGAGCCTAGCCATCCTTTTCTATCCTGGAAAGAGACCTGGCAATCACTGCCACTTGTCCTCGAAGACCTGGTTCCCACCTGCTGCCGCCAAAACCCAGCATCCTTCTGGGCACCTGTGCAGGAAGCGCTCCAGACCCAACACCCTCTCCTTGGTCTTTGGGCAAAAGCAGGAGCACACTTAGAATGTGATACGGCGTCGTACTCCCTGTTGGCGGCAGAAGACACAAGCTGAGAAATGTACCAAGTGTACACGATATTTGAGACATTATTCAGATGAAGCACGCAGGTCAGGAAGCAGTTGAAGCCAAACGAGCAGGAGGAAAGTGAACCTCAAATGTGCACTTGTCTCCCGTGGTGAGGCCCTTAGAATGAGTCATGAAGATGCGGGCATGTCTGGAGTCCGAGAAAGAGAGTGGACAGGACAGGTGAGGCCACCAATGGTTGACGGCACTCATTCAGTCATTCAGCAGACCCGAGCCTGGACTCCTGCTCCCTCCTTCCCGCCACGGTCTCCTCCGTGGGCCTTGCCTCCTTTGTTTTCTCCTTCCCACTTACCAGTACTACGCTCTAACCGGTTATTTTATGTGTCTTGTTTATTACCTGTCAGCCCCTCACTACACTGTCAGCTCTAGGTGGGGATGTTTGTCTGCACTGCTCACTGCCATATCCCCTTTGCCTGAAGGGGGAAAGTGCCCTGCCCCCTAACCTTTCCCCCTCCACCCCCCGCCTCTGCCCTGCCCCCCATCCCTTATCCAGCTCCCCGACCCCCGCCAGGCCCCCTCACACACCACACTCTCACCCCTCATTCTCTGTGCTCCCGCCACACTGGCCTCCTCGCAGTTCCCCACATATCCTTGAGCTCCTCGTACTATAGGTGACCATAGTCGTCCTGTATGTGACTACAGTAGCATATGTAATGTGGCTGTAGTATTGTCTGTGACTGCAGTACTGAGGGTGAATGGTACTCCATGTGGCTGTAGCGCTATAGTGACTACAGCAGTCACGTGACTGTGGTGCCAGACATGATGGATAGCGTTGGCCGGGGTGCGATATGTGACTGGTCCTCTATGTGACTACAGGACCGCACGTGACTGTGCTACCGTACCGGACCGTACAGGGCTTTCACACGTTCACTGTGTGGCCCATGCCGGGTATGATCAACAGCCCATTTCTAAGATGCAGCTGAAGTGAGCTGTCCAGGATGCTTGCCCTGAGTTAGACTTTGAACCCCCGATTCTGAGCTTCAAAAGCAGGGCCTTTCCTGCCAGAAGAAATCACCTCAGCGGCTGCCTACCCCAGTCGGGGTCATGGAGAGGTCAAGAGACAAGCTGTGGCAGAGTGGGGCCTGGCGCACACGGGGTTCTGCAGAGAGGGCCGATAAGCAGCCGCGGAGTCAACAGGATGGCGCAGGATGTAGTTAAAATTACTTTTACAAAAACAATTTTTTAGCCACTGAGTAGCAGTATTTGCATACAATGACTGGGACACTTGCCAGGGGATTAAAGTAGTCATTGGTTATCAGGCTCTGCTTCAAACAAGAAACTGATAAGCAGAAAACCAGCAGCAGTACAGTGTAGCACCTCAAATATGCGAGGAGCCAGCTCTCAGGGACAGAGTGAGCGCTACTCCTTCCAGCTAGACCCCAGGTCACTAAGCTGCAGCCTTTGAAGTGATCCCAGAGCTGTGATAGAACCGAGAAGGGAGAGGTCATTATAAATTAAGGGAAACCTTAGAAGACTTCTTGAAGGAGGTGGCCACTGAGGGGGTTAGTGTGAGTCTTAATCTTTTGCTGGTTATAAAGCCCTTAGAGCAATGGTTCTCAACCTTCCTAATGCCGCGACCCTTTAATACAGTTGTGGTGACCCCCAATTTCATTGTTACAAATTGAACATAATTAAAGCATAGTGATTAATCTCAAAAACAATATGTAATTATATATGTGTTTTCTGATGGTTTTAGGCGACCCCTGTGAAAGGGTCGTTCGACCCCCAAAGGGGTCGCGACCCACAGGTTGAGAACCGCTGCCTTAGAGGATCTGAAGAATGCCCCAAGAAGAATGCAAAGATTCACGTTTTTATACTTTTAAGGGACCCCCAGCCCCACCCCCGTGCCTATCTCAGACTCCAGGTTAAAAAGGCCTGGACTAGATCTGATCAAAACCCATCTAACTCCTTCCGGTTTGGATTTAGGTCCAGGACTGGAGCTCAAGTCAGTGGCAGGGGACCGCCTGGTGTCTTGTAACCCAGAAGCCGGGACCAAGCCCGGGGTGGACAGTACAGATCTGTGGCCTGGTGGTGCTTCATGCCAGCAAAGGCCACCCAGCCCAAGCCTGTCTGACTCCACTGCCATCCCCAGCTTTAGGGAAGGTGACCTTGAATTCCCTTTCAGTGGCCTTTCAGGGAAGGGACTAGAAAGTATTTGGATCAATGAACCATGTGGTCATTTTGTCCACACTGAAAGGGACAAGGATAACTGTCCCCTCTCTATAGACTCGGCCATCCGCGCCCCGACAGCCCCCAAGGCAGACCCCAGCACCAGCTGATGTTATTTGATTGATTGATTGATTGATTGATATTATTGATTTCAGAGAGGACGGGAGAAGGAGAGAGAGATAGAAACATCAATGAGGAGAGAGAGTTATTGATTGGCTGCCTCCTGCATGCCCCACACTGGGGATCGAGCCAGAAACCAGGGCATGTGCCCTGACCGGGAATCGAACCATGACCTTCTGGTTCATAGGTCGACGCTCAACCACTGAGCCACGCCAGCCGGGCACCAGTTGATGTTTTAAAACCACATTTCCAAACTGTGTTCCAGAGTCCTGAGGGGCTCCAGGAAAGTGGACCGTGGAGGTGCTGCCCATAGGGTTCTGAGGGGCCCCCACCTCCGTGGAATTAGACTGGCTTCCGTTCTGTCTGCTCCGTAGCTTATAATTCCATGTAAGACCCTGTGTGTGTTTTTAAAGAATGCCATGGATTTAAAGAGAAGAAGGAATAGGCTGGGAAATCACTGTGTTAGCAAATCACCCCAGACACCTCTCCCTTACTTGGATCTGCCAAGGAGTCTCGCTAGGTCCTCAACCTTCGGCTCTTTACTCCAAGGTGAGGGAGCTGGTGGACAGAAGCGACTCCTCTTAGTTTGCAACTTTGCTCCTCAGGAAAGGGGCCCCCACTCCCACCCCAAGCATGCGGAAGCCCAGGCCCTGCTCAGCCCTCAGCCAGGGCCCCTCTGCCACCACTGCGGAGCCCTAATTATCAAGCAGGCCTGAGACAACCACCCCACGGGGGCCCGCCCAAATTCAGCTCCCAGCCTTGGGAAAGTGTGATGGGGCCACCCAGCCCCAAAGCCAGGGGCTGCCTATAGATACAACCACCAAGCTCTTTTGAATGGCAGAGCCCAGCCCGCCTGCCAGAGCACTCATACCCTTGTGCAGGCCAGGGCTGCTGGGAACCAGTTCCCGATCCCACAAATCCCAGGAGGCCGCCCAGTGACCTACTGTGTGACGTTGGACAAGTAACTTGATCTCTCTGGGCTTTATTTGCCCCATCTGATACTTGGAGTGAGATAATGTAAAACTCCTAGGTCAGCACGAGAACACTGGCAAGAAATGATGGCTCCGTCCGGTGGGTGGCAGGGGGTCCAGTGGACACCCCCAGCCCTGGCTCTGCACCTTTTGCTTGTTGAACCAGGTGCTCTGCTGGGCACAAGGGGCAAAAGGCAAAAGTCCGGCTGGCCGGACCCGCCCTGCCTCTGGGATTCCCCCGGGAGGAAGGGAGAACGCTGCCGGTGCCACAGAGGCCTCAGGAATGTCGGCTCTTGACCCTAGAAATCAGTGGGAGGGAATCCCTCTCCCACAGGGAGGGCTCGCAGCCTGTCGAGATGGCTGGTGACAACAGCCTCTTTCTTCATGGGCAGGGGCTGGCCCAGTGCAGGTCCTTCTGTGGCCGAGGAGCGGAGGCCGGTCCAGGGCTAGGCCTCTGCTCTGTCCCTGCTGCCCACTCCCCTGGCCACCTCCCAACTTCCCCTGTGTGGGCATTAGTCATTTTCATCGCTGCGTCCAAGTAGCTCAACTGGTCAGGGTTGGGCTGTGGTGAGGTCAAAGTCATGGGTTACCATGGCAGCTCACCACGCTTTGTGGCTGCTTGTTGTCTTCTCCAAAAGATTGTAAGAGCCTCAGGGACAGGGGCCATGTCCTTTTACCGAGTGTCGGGGCACCTGGCACAGCATCTGGCACACAGTAGGCACTTTATAATTGTTTGCTGTCTGAGCAAATGCATGACCAATTTATCAGAGCTAATTAGAGGCCGTGTTTAGTGAGTACCTACTACGTGCCAGGGACCATTCTGAGTACTTGACAGTCATTTACTTCCCCCAGGCACTGGGTACTGTTATCACCCTCGTTTCACTGGTCAAGATGCTGAGGGTCATGAACTTAAGATCATACAGCTAGTAAGTGACCGAGTAGGATTTGAACCCAGGGCATCTGCTCTTGAACCAGTGAGTTTTGTTGCCTCTCAGTCAGCCTATGGAACAGAATAGACCATGTTGACAGCCCCAAGCAGCGTCTGTGCAGCGCATGCCTTTAGCAGCCAGGCCGTCCAAGTGGGTCAAATGACATGAGCTGCAGCCTTTCTGATGGGCCCGGAGGTGTGCCTTAGCCTGGTGTATGTGGCTGGAAGGCCCCTGGTTGGTCTCACTCTGGGCATGGTATTGTCAGGACTCGGTCTCTCTTTCGGCAGGCCCTCTCTGCCACAGGGCTGGTCAGCTCTGTCCCCTGCTGCCTGAAATCCCCCCAGCTCCCATTCCAGTGGACAGAATGGTGTCATTCTGCCCTGCCGTTCCTGAGGGTCCAGGAATTGAGTCTCCCTGGCTGGGACCTCGTCAGCCTGAAGAAGTCACTTGTAATGGTTCAATGATTGATTGGCCAGCGGTGAGTCAGAGGCTCGTCTCTGAGCCAGGGGTGTACCAGCCCCGGCCCAACCACTGTGTTTGAGAGTGGGGAGGTAGGCTTTTGTGGGTAAAATTGGGGTGCTGTTCCAGGAGCCAGGGGATTGGGAACAGACGTCCAGACCTCCTTCTTGTGGGAGGACCAATCCAATCCTTAGGAGGGAACTTCCAGGAGATTCATGCCTGCCTGTGAGCTAGTCCTCCCGGGTCTAGTCCCGCAGACCTTGTCAGGTCATTTGCTGGCACTCACAGGTAAAAAGATGAGACGAACTTTTCAGAGTTGAGCCGAAACATCCTTGCCCTCAGGAAATTTGTAGTTCAAAGAGGCAAAATGGGCAGCCACTCAGAGTGGCCTAGTCTGTTGTCAACAGACCTTCTTTGTATTTTTTTTTGTCTAGATTTAAGGCCACTGTGATAGGAGAGGAAAAAGAAAGCCCTGCACTAACTCACCATCCATGGTGGTGTTCCCTGGGTGTGAGAAGCCGGCTCTCCCTCCTCTCCCGCTGCAGGCAGATGAGCCAAGGGCCCTTCCAAGGTGGAAGTCTCTGGGGTCCCTTAGCGCTCCCAGGACCCCAGGGGGACACAGGCAAGCCCATCCCACTGGCCCAGCTTGCCCTGACCTCTCACAGGCCCGGAAGCAGGCCGTGGGGAGCTGGGGCCAGCGTGACCAGGGGCAGCGTGACCTTCCTGTAGACAGGCCGTCCTGCCAGGCACTCCCATGTGGAGTCAGGCCACCCTTGGCTCCCACATCCCATGTCCTCACATCTCACTTGGCAAAGAGGGGGCGTCTCCCCTCACCTCTCCAGGCCGCTTCCCTGTGAACACGCAGCAGAGGGGTGGGGTCCTCCAGGCCCCCAGGGCACAGGGGCAGTGTGGACTGGGCACGCTGTGTGCCCTCTGAGGACTCATGCCTCCTCGGCTGGCAGATCGTGGTCTTGATCTGGGGGCCACCTCTTGAGTGTTAGTGTTGACAGGTGTGTTGATGTGTGTGCGCGTATAGAATGAGGATTCATATTTTGAGCTCAGGAGTCAGCAAAGTTCATCTGCTGGCTTTTCCATTCACTTGCTGAGTGGCCCAGGGCAAGTGACTAGACCTCTCTGAGCCTGTTTCTTCGTCTGTAAAATGAGGACTAATGAGATAACGTATGGAAGGTCCTGAGCACAGAATGTGTGCTCAGCACATGTTGGCCATGGTGGTGGGGCTGCGGCTCAGCTACGACTGTCCACTCCAGCCCCCGCGTGCACTTCCTATAACAGTCCCTGGGGGAACTTTATGATGGAAAGGGCTCGTTTTAAATGCTGAGGACTGCTGTGCCATCGAGAGCCCGGACTTTGGAGCAGCTCGGGTTCCTTTTTCATTATTATTTTTATTTTTAATCCTCACTTGAGGATATTTTTTTAAAATTGATTTTTAGAGAAAATGGAAGGGGGAGAGAGAGAGAGAGATCCCTCCCTGTGAGAGAGAAACGTCAATCAGTTGCCTCCTGTAAGGGCCCCAACCACGGATCGAACCCGAAACCTAGGTATGTGCGCTGAGCAGGAATTGAACCCACAACCTTTTGGTGTATGGGACGATGCTCCAACCCACTGAGCCACCAGGCCAGGGCCATGCCTGGGTTTTCATCCCAGCTTCTCTGGCTGTAAGCGTTGGACAAGCCCCCGACCTCTCCGTACAAGCTTCCTGTGGCTGCTCTAACACATTGCCACGGACCCAGTGGCTGAAGACCACACACATCTATTCTCTCACTGTTCCCGAGGTCAGGAATCCGACAGGTTTCATGGGGCTAAAACCAAGGTGTCACAGGTGCTGGAGGCTCTCGGGGAGATTCTGCTTCCTTGCCTTGTCCACCTTCTAACAGCCGCCCGCATTCCTTGGCTCATGGCCCCTTCCTCCATTTCAAAGCCAGCAAGGCTGCATCACCTGACCAACCGGCTTCCACAGTCACGTCTCCCTCTAACCCCCTTCTTCCGTCTCCTTCCTCCATCGCTAAGGCCCCTTGCGATTACACCGGCCCGCCCGGGGAACCCAGGATACGTTTCTATTTTAAAGCCAACTGATTAGCAAATGTAATTCCACCTGCCACCTTAACCCCCTTTCCCATGTCGGGTGACAGAGTCCCAGGTTCTGGGGATCAGGATGCGGGCATCTTTGGGGGAGGACGTTATTCTGCCGGCCGCTCTCTCCGAGCCTGGATCTGAAGTGACAGTCTAGCCCCGTGGTCGGCAAACTGCGGCTCGCGAGCCACATGCGGCTCTTTGGCCCCTTGAGTGTGGCTCTTCCTAAGCCTTGGGAGTACCCTAATTAAGTTAATAACAATGTACCGACCTATATAGTTTCAGTTTAAAAAATTTGGCTCTCAAAAGAAATGTCAATCGTTGTACTGTTGATATTTGGCTCTGTTGACTAATGAGTTTGCCAACCACTGCTCTAGTCCCACCCTCCCAGGGCCCGGGAGGATTCCGGGAGACTGCTGCCCGCGCAGGCCAGCCGCGCAGAGAACACTGTTGGATCTGCCCCAGCACCAGCTGTTCCAGGTGCCACCCAGGGTCACCAGGGATGGAAGATGTCACCGTCCCCGCCGCAGCGCATCTGGCACTGTGACCGGGGCAGTAGGACGTCATCGGGGAGGGTTTGTCCTTGGAGAGCAAAACAGCAACGGGAATCTTTAATTGACCCCGAGCTGGGTGGGCAGCTGCTCTCAGAAGGGAAGACTCGGGGTCAGCTGGAAGGCGTCCCATGGGGAGGGGAGGGGCGGCGGGAAGGGCGTGCAGGGCCTTTCCTAGGTCCCAGGGACCAGGTGGGCACCGCAGGGGAAAACACTGGGTTCCAGGGCCCGTCCTGGCTCTCGCTGGGCAGATGGACCGTGGCGGTCAGTGACACTATGGTGCGGTGGGCGCTTTGACGGAGCAAACCAGGCAAAGTATGAGCACAGGGCGTGGCTTCCAACCCGTCTTTTTTAAAAAATCTTTTATTATTAAATCTTTATTGTTGAAAGTATTACATACGTCCCGTTATCCCCATGGACCCCCTTTAGCCCATCCCCCTCCCCCCACCGATTTTTGAATCATTATTAAAATTCTTCCTGCACACTAAGTGATTTACAGGATAATCTGATTAGGTCCTCAGAGCAACCCTATGAGGTAGGCACTATTACTGACCCCATTTTAAAAATGAGGAAACAGGCTCAGAGAGGGTAAATACTTGCCCAACATCACACAGCACACGCACAGTCATGGGATGTGAATGCAGGCAGTCTCGCTTCTGGGGAAGAAAGACTGGCGATGGCTAGGACTAGGGTCTAAGGCAGTGGTTCTCAACCTTCCTAATGCCGCGACCCTTTAATACAGTTCCTCATGTTGTGGTGACCCCCAATTTCATTGTTACAAATTGAACGTAATTAAAGCATAGTGATTCATCACAAAAACAATATGTAATTATATGTGTGTTTTCCGATGGTCTTAGGCGACCCCTGTGAAAGGGTCGTTCGACCCCCAAAGGGGTCGTGACCCACAGGTTGAGAACCGCTGGTCTAAGGAGAGGCACTGGGGATGAGGTGGATGCAGGAGGAAAACACCCAGGCAGAGGGGAAGAGCGTGTCTGAGAAACGAGAGTTGGGAGAGTTGGACCCCTTCGAGGAATCCCAGAGTTTGGGCCGGCCAGACGAAAGTGTGAGCGCGGAGCAGTGGAGATGGGCAGGGCCAGGCCTCGCAGAGCTTGGTGGCCGTGAAGTTTGGACTTGATTTGGAAACACTAGGGAGCCAAAGCAGGGTTTCCACAGGATGCACGGCCAGGCCGGCTGAAAGGAAGGGGAGGAAAGCCTGATTCTCCCATGGGCAGGGCTGGGTCTCTGGACCACTAACAGCCGCTCTCTGCAGGGCTGGTGCTGAAGGGAAACCCCGCCCCGCCTGGCTTCCTGGGCCGAGGCCCATTCAGGTTGGTTCCCAACATCCGGCCCTTGTAGGATGTGCTGACCAGGCCATTTCCCGTTGAGACGTCCAGTCGCTTTTCCTGAATCCCCCAGCCCTCTGGGCCCAGCTCCCCAGACGGGTAGTGGATGCCAGCCACCAGCCAGAGAGAAGGGTCAACTCTGTGGCGTTTGACCTTCATCGGCAGAGATTGAAATGACTCCTAATGAACAGCTGTAGGATGGATAGTTACCCTGGCACAGCCTGCAAGTCATCTGAAGCTTGTCCTTGGGAGGCCAGTGCATCATTAGTGGAGAGTCTCCCCGGGACCCACCAGCTCGGGGACCTCCGCAGTCCAGGTGGGGTAGGATGGGGATGCTGAAAGAGATTCCCTGATAAAAAGTCTGTCTTTCCTCTCCCAAACAACAGCTAAATTCTCACCTCCGCCAGCACCTCCCGGAAGTGCTGCCCAGGATTGCGGTCCTGGCTCAGCCGATTCCTGGCTGTGCCCGTGACATTTCCAGGACCTCAGCGTCTCATCTCTAAAATGGACCCATAGCTCAGGTCCACAGCCCCTTGAGGACTCGCCTAAATGCGTGGGTCAAATGAAGGGAAAAAAAGGATTTTGGGGTTTTGGGGGTTGTGGAACTGAGGTGTAGGCGTTGTGGGTCACTGTAGCACTTGGGAGGCTCCCGAGTCAGTGCTTCCGACGGCGACCGCCGCTCTATGATGACTTTGCTCCTCCCTCTAATGTGCTTCCGTATTGACCGCTTTTGCCTTTTGCAGGGGTAGCAGGGGCGTGTGTGCACGCACCCCTTGCTTAGCCAGCTGCTGTCAGCCCTCCCTTTGTGGGGGCAGGGGTGGCACAGTGCTGCCTCACACAGCTGTCCTGCTGCCCGGGGAAGGGGTGGAGCCTCGTGCCCAGACATTCGCTCTCGCTGCGTATCGCTATTGAGCCCCCTCTGCATCATCGTCCTGGCTGGCGTCCTGGCTATCGTCCTGGCTTCGCGACCTGTGCAGTCACACTGGACCCGGCTCAGAGGTGCCCTGCTTGTTAAGGCCCTGCTGTCGCCGCCTTGAAAAATTCTCAATAATTTTGGAAGGGGCCCAAATCTTCATTTTGCGTGGGGCCTGGCACACGAGGGCCCACAGGCGGGTCCTCATCACAGCCATGACCCATGGGTGGCCGACTGTTTCCCTCCAAGGTCCCCGTCAAGGGGCATTATCACCCGTTCCACAGGGGAGGCAAAATGATTTCATTCATTCGTTCCCGTATTTACAGAAACCTGATTACCGAGCCAGGTGCTGGGTGAGAGCCGCCTCCTAGACGTGTGTGTGTGTGTGTGTGTGTGTGTGTGTGTGTGTGTGTGTGTGTGTGTGTGTCGGGGGAGGGGAATAGACAAGAAACAAGCAAGCCAATGACTGAAAATTTCAGACAATGACAATAAAACAGGGTGACGAGAGGGAGAGGGATTTAAATATTAACTTCAGCCGAAACCGGTTTGGCTCAGTGGATAGAGCGTCGGCCTGCGGACTGAAGGGTCCCAGGTTCGATTCCGGTCAAGGGCATGTGCCTGGGTTGCGGGCACATCCCCAGTGGGAGATGTGCAGGAGGCAGCTGGTCGATGTTTCTCTCTCATCGATGTTTCTAACTCTCTGTCTCTCTCCCTTCCTCTCTGTAAAAAATCAATAAAATATATTTAAAAAAAAAATATTAACTTCAGTGAAAGGGAAGCTGGTATTAGCTCTGGTGTTAAGCTGTGTGCCTGCTGCATTCCTAGGGCGCTTTTTAAAGACTTGGGGTCATTTCTAGGTTCCCCCAACCCCCACACAAGGACCTGAGTTGGTGGGTTCCAGGCAGAGGAGCCAGTGTGTGGGGTCCGTGGGCCCAGGGGACTGTTCACCTATCTGTCTCCTCGGCCCCAGGCTTTTCCCAGTGAACCCTGAGGCCCAGTGCGGGAGGCAGGCAGGTGAGTAGAGAGCCTGCCTTAGCTTTTCCGAGCATCTCCATGTCCTCACTGCCGGCCGGCCGCACAGGAGGCTCTGATTCACCCTCGCAGCCTGGTGAGGGTTTCTTGCACTTGTGACCTTCCCCACACCAGCATCCGGAGGCCACTTTCGATTCTCCCCGCTTCCCAGGAGGAGCTGATGAAGCCCAGAGATGCCAAGTGACTCATCCGAAAGTCACACAGCAAATCAACTCCAGAGCAGAGCGCTGGCCTGCCTGGCCCCAGCCCGGCTGCTTTCCATTCCCAGGGGCAGTTCAGATGCTGCCGGGCCTGCCAAGGGTATGCGGTCCAGGACGCCCTGGGAGAGCCCTGGAATAAAGGGTGACCCCCTGCTTGGTGGGCGGGGGCGTGGCTGGTGGGGAACTTTGGCATCTGCTTCCACCTGGAGCAGGGCCTCAGCATTTGGCTTCTGAAGAGAAGGGAGCTTCCCAGAGAGAGCGAGTGGGCAGGCCGGCACTTCCTCAGCGTGGTGGGCAGAAAG
>NW_005871628.1:109138-109975 GCF_000147115.1 Myotis lucifugus
GATCTAACCCCAACCTAGGCCTGTGCCTTTTCCTTCTCCGGCCCCTCCGCCCCCGTCCCGCCCTCCCCTTGCTCATATGCGTATAGATCCCCGACCTGGCCTCCTCCCCACCTCTAACCCCTCCCCACAACCCAATCCTGTCCCTCGGCACCCTCACCAGACGCCCCGCCCCGCCCCTTCCATCTACCTACCCTTCCCATCCCTTTCCCAGCTGCCAAATGGGACTCCAGCCCCGCCACGCCCCAGCCCCTCTCGGGACCCCGCGGCCCCCACCCTCCGCCCGCCCTGGGCCCTCTTTCCGAAAGACTTCCTGGAGCCTCCCGCCAGCCCCGCTGAGGCTTCGCCCGGCGGCTCCTCCTGCCACCCCCTCACCCCATCATGTGAGCGCAGGCTGGCCTCCCCGCGCGGGGCTGAGCAGGCGCCGGCTCTTTGCCGTCCCGTCGGGGGCAGGGCTGGGCTGGCCAGTCATTGCCGTGGTGGGGTGGGGGGGTGGGGAGGGCAGGGCTGGGATGGCCGCTCTTTGCCGTCGGGGGCAGGGCTGGGATGGCCGGCCACTTTGTTATTGGAAACTGGTGTGTTTACCAGCGGCGCTAGGTGGGTAGCTGGCCTGCTTGGCGGGCCTCCAGGCACCTCTGCCTGGGGAGGCCGCCCTGGCCACCTGGAACTGCTTCCTCACTCAGGGCCGGCCTCCCCCTCCCTCTGTCCAGCCCAGTGTTCTGGAGGCTGGCGGGACTTGGGGTCTGAGGCAGGAGCAGGATCACTCTCTCTTCCACCTGGGACTTGCCAGGCTTTACCTAGAGAGCCAGCTCAAGGCCTCAGTGCGCTTCTTGCTGTTCT
>NW_005871628.1:110383-120359 GCF_000147115.1 Myotis lucifugus
TGGCCCCTCCACCCTGGCTCCCACCCCCATTGCACACCTCACGTCAGCAGTCAGAACGGGTTCCAAACTGCCGGGCAGACGCTGTGATTTCTCTGCTCACAACCCTCCGAAGGGCTGCCCATCACTGGGAGTAGAATCCCAAGCCCCCCACCCGTGGTGACAGCCCCCACCTCCTGTCTCCCATTCGGCTCAGCCACTCGGCTTCCTTGCTGTCCCTCAACACCCCAAACTCATTCCCACCCCAGGGCCTTTGCACTGGCCGGTCCCTGGGCCTGGAATGTCTGCCTCGCTGCCTCCACGTCCCTCAAGTCTCTGCCCAAATGTTCCCTGATCAGCGGCTTTCCCTGTCCCGGCCTCCACCCGAATACACTCCCAGCCCCACGAAGCTCCCTGCTTCTTCCATGCACGTTTGCCCACCTTTATATACTATGTAGTCAATTGTCCGTGTGTTTACTGTCACACATCTCCCACGTATACACAGGAAAGCAAACTGCAGGAGGGCGGGGTGGGTTCATTTCCTCCAGCAGTGCCCTGAGTGAGTGAGTGAGCTAGTGAACAAATGAGGCAGGGGAGGGAGTAGGGACGGAGCTGGGCTTTGGAGTCCAGGTTCAAGTGTTGCTTTGACACTTGCCTGCCTCAGCCTCACCCATGGGCTGGACTTACGCTCCCATTTCTCAGGATGGTAATACTGAAGGTGTGCCCCCTGCCGGAAAGCGGTCTCCACGCTGGCTCTCCTTTTCCCGGGGGGACACCCCCACCTCCTGCTCCCCTGGCTTCTCCCACCTGCGCTCAGATGGAGGAACTGGGACAGAGGTCATGGGGATCAGCCAGGAACTCTGACCTGAGCTTCCCCACCCCCGTATTTTGCCAAGTGCAGTCTGGGCAGTTCGTGTTTGTGGAAAGAGACGCCAGCCCCTGGGTTCCTGGCGGGAAGGGAGGAGTCGGCTCTGCTCTCCCCGGAGGCTGTTCCCTGGTTCCCTGCCGTCCCAGAACCAAACTGAGTCCCAGGAATCACACCCAGGGAGGAGGTGCGACCTAACCAGTTGTCACCCTTGCTTTCTGAGCACCTGCTCTTGGCGGGTGATGATGGTGTGAGGTTTTGAGGGGGGTGTCCTCTCTCCTCGGGGTCACGAGATGTCCATCACAGAGGGAGGCCTGTGCCTCGGCCACGGGAAGAGCCTAAAAGGGCAGGGACATGCCCGCGGATGTTCCCAGCAGCTCTGTAACTGCCCAGACTTGCCAGCGAGTGGCCCTGCAGTAGGTGAATGGCTACATGAACTGCGGCCTCCAGACAATGGGATGTTACTCATTCGGGGCTCCAAAGAAATGAGCTATCAGGCCAGGGAAAGACCTGGGGGGACGTCCATGCCCGTGACCAAGTGAAAGAGGCCGACAGGGAAAGGCTACCTCCTGTGTCATTCCAACTCCATGACCTTCTGGAAAAGGCAAAATTATGGCGACAATAAAAAGATGAGTGGCTGCCGGGGGTTGTGGGAAGAAGGGGTGAGTAGGCAGAACACAGGGCTTTTAGGGCAGTGAAACTGCTCTGTAGGCTCCTGCTGTGTGGGCGCATGTCATTACGCATTTGTCCAAACCCACAGGATGCGCAACACCCAGAGTGGGCCTGGGCTTAGGTGATAATGACGTGTCGGTGTAGGTCCGTCCGTTGTAACAAATGTACCATCTGGTGCTCGTGTGGATCTTGGGGGAGGCTGTGCCGGTGTGGGGACCAGGCTTATGTGGGGAATCTCCGTACCTTCTACTCAGTTTTGCTGTGACCTTAAAACTGCTCTAAAAAATAAAGTCTATGAGTAGGAAATTATTTTTGAAAGGCAAGGACAGGGTTGGGGAGCGAGTGTCTGTGGGGTTGGGGAGCGAGTGTCTGTGGGGGTGGCGGGCCTTTTGCATGAAGGCCTCTCGGGGAAAGGCACACTTGAGCAGAACCTGTAAGAAGAGGGCTGGGAAGGGGACTGCTTGGGGGAAGAGGACACAGAGGAGCTGGTGCAAAGGCCCTGAGGGAGATGGCCCCTGAGGAGGGATGAGCGAGCCAATCAGGCCGGGGAGGTGAGAGCTGAGGGCAGGTGGTGGGCAAGCGATCATGGGAAACACTGTGGATTTCACTCTGGGTGAAATGGGGAGCCGTTGGGAGTTGTGAGCATGGCCACAATTGCTTTCTAGAAGGGTCTCTCTGGCCGCTGTGTTGAGAGCAGACTGGGCAGGGGCAGGGGCTCTGGGGGTGAAGCAGGGAGAGCCGGTTGGGCCTTTGCTGTGGTCCAGGTGAGGGATGACAGGCTGGGCCCAGAGTGGCAGCCCAGAGGCGGCGGGAAGCGGTTGGCTTCTGATTCCAGAGGTCGAAACCGGCGGGTCGGGTGGAGGATGAGAGAAAACAATTCATGTGGGACAGTAGGGGGTCCAGGGGGAGAAGAGGGCCTGGCATCTGCTGTCCTCGCCCTTCCCGCCTCCCCACCTGTCCCACTGTCAGCCTGTGAAGACCCCAGGATCCTTACAGGGGGTGAAGGTCATCACGGTCACCATTCAGCAGATACTTGGTCAGCAAGGCCATGCACTGGTCCAGGGCGGGTCAGCGGCCTTCCTTCCGCCCCTGGGAGGTGGACGCCTCGCCGTGCAGTGTTTGCCATTGGCGTGTGCTTGGTTATCTGTGCCATGAACGGACGTGTCCCTGACCGGGGTCACCTTGCCCCTGGGGGTGGGGTACAGCGGCCCAGAGCACAGGCTGGCCTGGAGGTTACTCCTGTGGCTCCCGGGGGCTGGCTCCAGGCGGGATGTCAGCCGGGAGGAAGTCTGTCCGGCTCCAGGCTGCGGTCAGGGCCTGTGGGAGGAGATCTAATTTGAGGACCTTCATCGCAGTCCTCGCCCACAGCCGAGCCAGGGCCGCCAGACATCGTCAGCAGGCTCCACGGGACGCAGCCAGGGCGCGCCCACCACGCGTGGTGCGTGGGAAAGCCCTGCCTGTTGCGTGGGCAGCTCGGCTGTGCAGGGACAGGAAGGGGAGGATGTGCGCAGCCTAAAGAGAGGCCCAGGAGATGTCACCTCTGGTGCCCTGGGGAGCGGGGAGCGGTGGGCCACAGGCGGTGGGCCTGCGGCTACACCAAGGGCAGAGGCAGGGGGAGTTTGGAAACGGCTCCCAGGAGGAAAGGAGGAAAGGGGGAAGGTTAGGAAGTCCGAAAGGTCTCAGGGTGGTACCCGACCACTGTCATCGGTTCTGAAGGGCTGTGTTCGCACGAAGGGCTGGCTGGTAGGCTTGTTGGCTGTGCCTGTCGATGACAGGCCGCACCCCCAGTGAGAGCTGGAGGCACCGAGAAAAACACACCTTCAGGGGAAACAAAACAAAACAAAACAAACCCCGAGAGGAAAGTGTGTGGAGGAAGAGGGGCAGCAGGCAAACTTCAGTCTTTTTAAAAATATATGTTTTTATTGATTTCAGAGAAGAAGGGAGAGGGAGGGAGAGATAGAGACATCCATGATGAGAGAGAATCATTGGCTGGCTGCCTCCTGCACGCCCCACACTGGGGATCGAGCCCACAACCTGAGCATGTGCCCTGACTGGGAATTGAATCTGTGACCTGGTTCATAGGTCGACGCTCAACCACTGAGCCACGCTGGTTGGGCCAAACCTCAGTATTTTTTAGCAGCAGAGCCTTTGTAGAAATGACTGGTCCAGAAGCCTAATAAAGGTAGCACTGCTCTGGGTGACCAGGTCCCTGTCTACCCGGCCCCAGCTCTCAGCAACCCCTGGGCGTCTTCAGCGGACCCCCCAGAGTTCAGCGTGAAAACCTCTCCTACTGAGAAATCCCCTTGATGGGTGATCCGCCGCCCACCCCGCAGTGGGGGGCGGGGGTCGCTGGCCTCCACCTTCCCGGGCCGGGCCGGGGTGTGGACAGAAGAGGCCGGCTCAGTCAGGGGAAGGACGGGAACAGGGGTCTCTAAGAGTCCAGAAGCAGAGGCCCCAGGCCTCTGTCACCCCGATGACTCCCGTTCTGTGAGGGACAGTGGGAACTTCTGTGAGCGGGGGGCGAGGGGAGCATGTTCTATCTCTGTTCCTGAGTTAATAACAACAATAATAATAGCTAACATGTATCCTGTCCTTTTTTCACCCAGCCAGCCACCCTTAAAGTGGGTGCTCGAATAACCGTAATTTACATCGCGGCTAAGTGGGGTTTCCACGCTCGTGTGAGTCCTAGGTGGCGGATCAGACAGCTGAGCCCAGGCAGCAGCTCCCGAGTTCTGGGCCACGCTACTCACGCCGGGATCTCTTTTTGGAAATGGACGGGGATGGGGAAGAGGGGGAGCTCCACGTTTAACTCACACACGCGTGCACCTCTAAGAGTGTGCGTGTCCGCGTTTCAGGTGCCACCTGCCCACACACGGCACCCACCGTGCACTTCCCGCCAGCACCCTGGTCTAACCCTCGATGTTCGCACTCACTGTTGCTTGCGTGCTCTCATCTGGCCACAGGATAGATTTTTATGAGCATCCTCCTGCTGGAGGTGCTGGGCGGACGAAACTGTGCACCCTCCACACGGTGACCTTCCACCCCCGCCCACCCTGCCGTGGTTTGGGGTCCCTGGTGGGTATTTTCTTTGCTTCTGAGAAGCCAACTCAGCGGCGCTCCGATCCAATACACGGCGCCCGTGGGACACGAGCTGGCCTCCAAAGACCTGCCCAGGGACCTGAACTTCCCAGAGCTGCCAATTATAACCAGATGCTCCTCCTGGGACCCGCCCGAGACCACCCGGCTGACGTCCCTGGGGGAGCTGTGCTCTGCAGCTGAGCTCTAGCTGTGAATGTCAAGTCCAGGCATTCGTGTGAGCCCCTCTGGGCGAGGAAGGCAAGGCTGGGTGGAGAAGGGCCTGTTCTCTGGCCAGCAGATCTTTCTGGAGTCCTCCTGGGGCCAGGGTCTGTGGCAGTGTTAGCTGTGCCTGGCCCGTGCTGGGTGCTGAGCTTCTGAGATGAGTAGGACTCCCCGGAGGACCTCGTGAACTCGGGGGGCAGGGATGCTCACAGACAGGCCCAGTGCCCAGCAGAGGCATGAACCAGGGTCAGGGCTGACGGTAGGGAGCATGAATTCTGAGTCACACTGCTCTGCTAATTCTGAGCGGTATGAACTTGGGTGAGTCAGTTTATCTGTCTGAGCCTCGCCCATAAAATGGAGAGAGTGACCACCCCCACGTGGGACTGGGAGGATGAGAGGAGGAAGCACGTGGATGTACTCGGCACAGTACCTGGGCCCACGGCGAGTGCTCCTCAGATGTTAGCCTCGGTGTCGTGTTGTAGGGAGGATGGAAGGAGCAGCCAGAGAGGCTTCAGAACTGAAGGGGCATTCTAGCAGGGTTCTGCAGGATGAATAGGAGTCCACAAGTACACTTGGCATTTAAAACAAAGACACACAGCCGGTGCTGGGCAGTAGGTAGGGCCACAGGGAACCCACGATGGGTGAGATTTAGTCCCTGCCTTCAGAGAGACAGGATGTAGACTCAGAACGGCGAGGACAGCACACAGGGCAAGTGCGCCAGGTAAGGAGCGGGTGCATGCCGGAACTCTGGAGCCCAGCACTCCCTCGTCCATGCGCTCAGCAACGGGAGAGAGATGCGGACAACGGATGGGAGCCCCGGACGGGCACTGCCAGGGACGGGAGCCGCAGGGGTTGGACCTGCACGGCTGAGTTCCCCGTGTGCAAAACGTCTAGTTGGGGTCTGACTTGCAGGGGAAGCTTAGTTCTGCCTTCCGTTCTTAAGATCATAAATAAGGGTACTTGCCCTTTAGACACTTCTTGTACAGACCGGCAGAAGGAAGCGGACGGAGTCAGCCACGATCCCACCCGAGACAACCCTGATCCCGCGCGGCCTGGTGACGTCCATGACCCTGCTGAGCTGATGGAGCTGAGCCGACCCTCTATGGCTAACGCCGCACCCTTTCCCTGAACCTTAGACCTCTGAGCGTTTCTCCATGTCGTGAGCATTCATCGTTCTAAGGCAGCGGTTCTCAACCTGTGGGTCGCAACCCCTTTGGGGGTCGAACGACCCTTTCACAGGTGTCGCCTAAGTCCATCGGAAAACACATATATAATTACATATTGTTTTTGTGATTAGTCACTATGCTTTAATTATGTTCAATTTTTTTTTATATATTTTATTGATTTTTTACAGAGAGGAAGGGAGAGGGATAGAGAGTTAGAAACATTGATGAGAAAGAAGCATCGATCAGCTGCCTCCTGCACACTCCCTATTGGGGATGTGCCTGCAACCAAGGTACATGCCCTTGACCGGAATCGAACCTGGGACCCTTCAGTCCCCAGGCCGACGCTCTATCCAGTGAGCCAAACCAGCTAGGACTAATTATGTTCAATTTGTAACAATGAAATTGAGGGTCACCACAACATGAGGAACTGTATTAAGGGGCTGTGGCATTAGGACGGTTGAGAACCACTGTTCTAATGGCTGCAGAGCAGGGTACATTGAGAGGCTGTGCTGTGTGTGTGTGTGTTCTGTGATTTTTCTCAGCTCTTCCCCCTACCCCCCCCACCCCCCAGGAAACAGTAATGAGAACGCTCACTGAACTCTTAGCTTCTGTGTGCTAATCCCCACGAGACCGCCTGAAGAGAGGAAATGGCTCTCCTCCCACTGGGGGAGGGAATGATGGTGAAAAATCTCCGTTCCAAGCCCAGCTCTGTCACTCAGTTGCTGTGCGGCTTCAGACAAGTTGCTCAGCCTCTCTGAGCTGCAGTTTCCTTATTATACAAGGATGTAATATGACAACCCCATACCCCCCCACCCCCATTTAATACAAATTCTCCATTTATTCTTTATCCTGCTCATGGTAATGTGCGTTCGATGGTTTTCTCCTTCCTCTGGGTCTTCCTCCGCTGGAACACGGGCTCCGGGGACGGGCCACGTCTGTTCTCTGCTGGCTGCCAGGCTCCAGGCACAGTGGCCGGCCCACGGCTGGCCCTTGGCGCGGTCCTGGCGCACAGATGGACGCATGGCTGTGGCCATGGAGCGAGACAGAGCTCAGGAAGGTCTGGGTGGGAATGAGCGCTGATTGAGGGCACCTGGCACTTGGGAGCAGACCTCTCAGAGCTCACAATATCCCACGGTGTCTCGGGGTTCAGGGGGGCCTCTGTGGTTTGAACCCTGCCTCCGCCACCCACTGAGTGTGACTTTGGGCCTTTATTTCCTATAAAAAGTGGACAACTACAGCCTTCAACTTTGGGGCTGGCCGTTGCTTCGGTGAGGGCAGCTCTGGCGGGGGGGGAAGGGGGGGGACAGGCCCTGGCCAGGCGGGGTGGCTGTGGCCAGTGTGGGCCCACCGCCAGGGAGGCCACAGGTCTTTGTCCTCTTACCCCCTCACCAGTCACAGGCGCAGGAGGACAGAAACTAACCGTCTGCCCCAGGGGGAGGGAGGCCGGGAGGTGTTGAGCTGCCCTGAGCCCTTATTTGTAAACCCAGCTTAGGCATAAATCCTGGGCCACTGACCCTCCCCAGCTGCTCCCCATCGTGGGAGTCAGTGAGGAGGAGGCCACACGAGGTCCACGGGCTCATAAATCTGTCCCCTCCCCAGCCTGCCTACCCCGCCTCCTCTAAGACCCTGCTCCTGCCCGCCTGGTCCTCGCCCACGTGTGGCCCTGGGTGGGCCTCTCCTGTCAGCTGTCCAGGGCAGACAACAGGTGGCTCTGGGCAGGGGCCACCGGGTGGGCCAGCTGAGCTGCACCAGCCAGCTTCCTGGTCCGTGACTCTGGGTCCCCACAGGGGCCTGGGCAGCGGACTGGGGGAGGAAAACCCCAGGGCTTGCTGGCTCTTGGCCTAAGTAGATTCTGTCGAGGGTTCTGAGACCCTAAACGACTTCTAGTCGAGGAAGATGGGGTGGTCTCCGGCTCAGAGAGGCCCTTTCATCCAGCAGTCGCCAGCGGGTGGTCCGTGAGGTCGGAAAGGCTGGCGATCGCTGTTTTAATCACCTCCCACCCCATCCCACCTGTGATCCTGAACTTTCATTCATTCGCTCAACAAACAGCATGGGCCGTGCTGGGCACTGGGCTGTGAAAACGGACGAGCCAGAACCCAGGCTCCCAGCCTGTGGGGTGGGGTGGGAGGGAGAAAGCAAAGCTGTCACAAAGCCCCGGGGCTGTGGGGCTCCGAGCACAGACCTGAGGAGGCCAGGCCCCGCCACCAGGGGCCTCCTCATCGGAGCCTCGAGAGGAAATGGCCACACCTCAGGGCCCACCTGGCTGCATCCCCCACCCTCGGGGAGCATGGGCACAGCCTTCACTTCCCTTCCTGATGCCACCTCCAGCTTGACCTTCCAGCCACGGACACAGGGCTGGCCTCCCAGGGCCCTGACTGCCAGTTTCCTGGGCAGACAGACCACACTGGGGCGTTAGGCCCCTGCCCTCCTTGCCATGCCTGAGAACGGGGGGGTCCAGGAAGAGTTCATCTGGCCCAGCAGCCTCCAGGCCCTCGGCACCCCTTTTGCAGGAATCCCGTGCACACCTGTTTGTGCTGAGAAGAACCCAGGGTCCCCAGAATGAAGGGCACCCATCTGGGATGCTGCTCTAGACCCTCGGAGGTGACCACTTGTGCTCCCAGGCATCTAGACCCCTGCACCTCCCAACAAGCCCACCTCACCCCACTTTAAGCTTCCTCTTCTGTCAACTTGTCCAGAAATCTCTATGATTCCCCAGAGGCACCTCTCCCGGCCTCACCAGACCGTAGGGAACTGCACAAACCCAAGGGTCCTGTTTCTCTTGTGAGCTGGAGGTGGGATGGGGTTAGGCAGGGACCAGAGCAGGAGAAAGGGGGCCAAGGGTTACCTAGAGCTCACTCGGATGTACTCAGAAGATAGAGGGATGGATGGATGGGTGGTTGGATATGAATTGATGGATGGAGGCAGGGTGGGTAGAAGGAAGGAATGAGGGGTGGATGGATGGATGGATGGATGGATGGATGGATGGATATGGATGGATGGGTGGATGGATATGAACTGATGGATGGTGGCAGGGTGGTAGAAGGAAGGAATGAGGGATGGATGGATGGATGGATGGATGGATGGATGAATGGATGGGTGTTGGGGTGGATAGAAGGAAGGAAGGAGTGAGGGGATGGATGATGGTGGACAGACAGATGGAGTGACAAGGAAGGATGGAAGGAAGCTGGGTGACAGTGGCTACAGGCCGGGTGGCCTGGGGGGTGGAACATGCCTGCGCCGAATTGCCTCCCTAGAGGAGATGTTTGGGTCTAATCTGCTCCATGCAGTGACGCTCCAGCCTCTCCTGGGGACACAGGTTAGTTCTGTTCTAAGGTCAGCAGACAAGGAAGTGTCCCTGGAGCCTGTCTCCTTGCGGTCCGTTCGCCCTTGATTCTGGGTCACAGAGCCACTGGTGGAGGCCCCCTCCCAGCCCTTCCTGGTGTCAAGAAAAATTTATTTCTTTTTTTTAATATATTTTATTGATTTTTTTACAGAGAGGAAGGGAGAGGGGATAGAGAGTTAGAAACATTGATGAGAGAGAAACATCAATCAGCTGCCTCCTGCACACCTCCTACTGGGGATGTGCCCACAACCAAGGTACATGCCCTTGGCTGGAATTGAACCTGTGACCCTTCAGTCCCCAGACCGACGCTCTATCCACTGAGCCAAACCGGTTAGGGTGAAAAATTTATTTTCTTTAAAATAAAGAAAGTGGTTGGACAAGGTGGGCTTTCAAACCAGGTTTTTCCAGAGATGTGTAAGTGGTTGAGAAAACACTTTTATTTTCTTTCTAAAAACGAGTTCAGACGTTTTAAAAACTCAATAAAAAAATAAAATAAAATTCATTGGAGACCACCAGCCACACTTATTCGGGGCGCTTTCCACTGGAGGGCAAGTTCTGAGATTTCAAGGTAAACGGTTGATAAACTGGAACTACCAACAACCGATTATCGGTGGGACTTTTCTATCCTGTGTTTCAAAGTGCAGAATCCTCGGG
>NW_005871628.1:160295-191223 GCF_000147115.1 Myotis lucifugus
CCTCTGTCCTCCCCTCAGCCATCCCCATCCTCCTCTCAGCCACCTCCATCCTCCCTCTCAGCCACCTCCATCCTCCCCTCAGCCACCTCCGTCCTCCCTCTCAGCCACCTCCATCCTCCCTCTCAGCCATCCCCATCCTCCTCTCAGCCACCTCCATCCTCCCTCTCAGCCACCCCCATCCTCCCCTCAGCCACCTCCGTCCTCCCCTCAGCCACCTCCATCCTCCCCTCAGCCACCTCCGTCCTCCCCTCAGCCACCTCCATCCTCCATCCTGAGGTCTCACAAGTCCCAACCTCTCGGAGTTTCCCCGGAGGCACTCCAACCCCGCCCCACTTTTGAACACCTAACTGCTCACCTTCAAAAGCACCGTCAGACACTCACGTGTCCTGTCTCTGGTTCCTGAACAGGACTCAGCGCTGACCATGCTGATGGAGCAGTGGGTCCACATCCCCGCTCCGTCCCCACCACTGAGCACTTGCTCAGCAAGGATCGCCTGCTTCCAGTCGCCATTTAATCACGGCCTCACATGGCCACACTGGAGTTTATTGTTCTATTCCAACTGGTGGGCAATGCCAAGAATGCAGACTTGTGACGTCTCGATGCCCAAATGAAAACTACCCAGCAGCTTTGGGGTCCAGGCCGCTCAGCACACAATCCCCACCTCCTGGGCCTGCCCGTCCTGGGATAGAGCTTGCCCACTTGTTGGAACTACATGGGATCCACATTGCTGGTCCAGGGGAAGGAAAGGAACAGAGAGACAGACAGACAGAGAGCGGTAAACACTGCTTCCCGACTAAGAGGAAGCACCACAGGGCCAGCCAGGCCCTGCTGGGGAAT
The DNA here is from genome assembly GCF_000147115.1 of Myotis lucifugus. Classification (NCBI taxonomy): domain Eukaryota; kingdom Metazoa; phylum Chordata; class Mammalia; order Chiroptera; family Vespertilionidae; genus Myotis; species Myotis lucifugus. The sequence continues at coordinate 161,133 of NW_005871628.1, forward strand.
CAGGTGCAGGTGGAGCACGGCCATGGCTGCCGGTGCTGGTGAGCGGCAGGTGGCTGCGGAGGCTGGACTGGCTCTCGAAGGAGACCCCCAAAGCTGGCCCGTGCAGTTGGGTGAGGGCAGGAATGTGCACTAAAAATCCAACTGAGATGATTTCTGTTCTGGGCCCCTCTGCCCCCCACCCCCGCCCCCACGTCACCCCGGCTGGCAGCCCCTGCGGCTGACGTTGTGCACAGCCCTGGAAAGGGCCGGCCTCCCTTCCACGCCCGCCCAGTGGCTGGCATTATTAGTGCACTTTCCACTGGAACTTTTATAGGCTTTAAAATAGACTCCTTTTCAAGATGCCACAGATGGCGCAAGTCCTGGGTCAGGCCAGAACCCTGGGGGGCAGGGCGGCTCTGAGCTGGGAGGCCGTGCTGGGCGGCACCTCCCATGGTGCGCACTCGCGGCAGCGGAGGGAAACCCTGTGGCTGTGGATCCGCCAGGCCAGCTGCCTTCTCTGCGGTCCAGTTTCTTCATCGGACAGAGATGATACTACCTCTCAGCTTCCGGCACAAACTTAGTGAAGTCAAAAGAATTCAAGGCCATACAGATCAGGGAGGGACAGGAGCAGTAAAGGGCACAGATCTCGACGCTGGGAGTCCTGGGGCCCATTCCCAGGAATGTAGTCGGAGTTAAGCCTCGGATTGACCTGTGGCAGAGCCACAAAGAAGTCCCAGCTTAGAGGGTAGAGCCCTCTTAGCTTAATTAAGCTTAACCTTATAGCCCTCCCTAGTTCCTTCCTTGGTGGCTAATGGACTGTGGGAGGTGCAGCAAGTGCGGCCAAAACAAGTGAAACTCACAAGAACATTGTAACTATGTTGACCAGCACCTTGTTTTTCTCTGACTATAAAATAAAGCCTCAGCTTGCTGGCTGGATCCTTCTCTGTGGCCTCATCCAGGCATAGGAGATCCACCAAGCCCCAGCTATATTCTCTTTGTCTGTCTTTTCTTTAATCCTTCACCGCCCCTCCTCAGGCTCACTAAACCCTTGGCTGTGCTGGCACGGCACACAGGAAGGGAGACAGTGAGCCACAGCAGGCAGCTGGAGCACAGGATCCCCACCCCGGGCGGCACAGGATCCCCACCCCCGGTCGGCACAGGAACCCCACCCTGGTCGGCACAGGATCCCCTCCCCAGTTAGCACAGGAACCCAGAGATGGACCTGGCAAACCAATCTCCATTTTCCTCCTGCCACTTCCTTGGCAGCGCCCCCTCTCACACACACGTGCACGCGCACATACTAGTACACACTTGCAGGCACATGCACACATACACACGTGTGTGCATATGCACACAATGCACACACACATACATGCACACACACTTTTTTTAAAATTATAAAATCTGGAAACCGCATTGAAGAATAAATGAAACTGAGCTCAAGATGAGGGGTTCTCTCTTGTAATGGAGACCGACCCCAAACTTGTCACTGCCAGAAAGAAGCCAAAAGTCGGGGGTAAGAGAAGCAGGGCCCAGCAGTGCTCCGGGCAGGCTCCGCTGCCAGCACCCTCCCTTCCTGGCCATCCACCCGCGGAGGCCTGCCTCCCCAGGCTTCACTTGAGGGGCTCAGGGCTTGCCAACGGAGCAGCCGTGGCTACTGCTGTGTGCCTGTTGAGTCAGACACTGGCTTTCTGCTCTGTCCCCCATGTAACCGCGCTTCTTCACGCAGGGCTGCTCGGGCCCACGAAGGCGTGGCGCTGGGACACCTCGAGGCTGACACAGAGAAAGACAGCCCCCGGGTCTCAGGTGGCCCTGAGTGCATCCCGCTAGTCTCTGACCTGCTGGGGACTCGGAGGGATGGGGAATGAAAGCACGTGGCAGGAACGGAGTTCGGGACCAGGACGTCCCTCAGACACGAGCACCGGAGGCCACCGGGTTCTGGGGCCTGTCTCAGGTTGCTGTAGGTGCTACTAATCCTACACAAAGCAGGGTTTTCAGACTTTGGTTAAAAGTTTTACTTTAACGCTCCTTCACGAAGAGAAAGAGGAACGCTGACTTGGGATAGTGTCACAAAGTTTCTTCAGAGAGAAAGGAAGGCTGAGCACACGGCGCACACCACCCTGGGAGCTTGGGCACCCGGACAACACCCCAGACCACGACCACCTCGGGGGCTTTCTCAGCAGCACCGGTGGCATCACCAACGCCAGTCTGGGCTCACACTCGGTGGCATGGAACGCCTCCTCCAGGCCACATGGGCAACGGGACCTTCTCCCTTCTCTCCGCAGCACATCTCTCCTCCGCCTGCGGGACCAGGACGGCCCACAGCCTTCCCCAGCTTTCCAGGCTGCATTGATCACTTCCCGGTGGCCCATAACACATGGCTCACACTTCTATTTTAAAAGCAATCCTGTGTTACAGATAGTTGGTGATATTGTCTGTTACCCCTGCTAGACTGTAAACGTGCGGAGGAAACAGCAAATTCCTTACTCGTCCTTGCACAGGATTCAATAAATGTACATGCTTGGTAGTCTCAGAAAATGACAATGAAATGACATCGTAAGGTCAACGTGCCACTTCGCATGCTGGCTGTAGCCTACCCTGTGGTAAAGGTAAAACATCATCTCAGATCTGCGTTTATGGATTAAAGACTTAGCAAGTCCTTACCCTCGGTCAGGACAGCTGGAAAACCCGCCACATGAAAGTTGTAATTCGGTGGCATACCAAAGCATGTCAATTCCCTAGGTGTCAATGCTTATGACAGATTATTTCCTGGTTTAGAAAAGGAAGCCACCGAACTCTATCCCTTCCTCACAAGGACCTGTCTTGTTTTGACTATGAGGTTTGTATTTATAATTACGTGCTATTAGAATCAACACTATGACCTGTGCTCAAACAAATCTTCCTGCTTTCTCTCTCTCTATCTGCAACAGCTCAAGGACAGGCGAGACACAAATACCTAAACATTACGTTTACAAAGAGGGTAAGGGGGGAGAAGTTTACTCTGGGTTTTATTTCTTCCTGTGCTCTCTGAACTTATTAACCATGCATGAGTTTATTTCATCAAAAAGAGAAAGGACTTAGCTCATTGGTGGATCTATAGGCTATGTTTGTTTTATTTTTTACATTTTTTCTGTACGTAACTTGGTCTGTGATGAAGGATTGGAAATAAAATAGCCACTTTTATTATTTTTTTTAAAAGAAAATGAGGTTCCTGGCTACAGATAGACACCAGTCATAAAGAAAAATCAATTTAATCAGATAGGACAAATTTTACTTTGACATCAGCTTAAGCCAGAGGGATCCTATTTCAAAACCCAAATTGAGAAAAATGGGAAGCAATGGTAATTCTGCAACATACCAGAGAAATATTCGATTCATTCGAAACTAAAGCCTCCGCAGCTGGCCAGACCTTCAGTCGCATGTCAGTAACTATCTTTTTAATACTAATTAATTAAATAAAATGAAAAAAAAATGGGATGAAACTTGATCTGGGAGCACAAAGTTGAAGTAACCATGGCACTGGGACTTTGTGGGGTTTTCGCTGCATCAGGAAGTAATTACACAATATTTTCCAGAAGTGAAACAGTGAGTCTAACTGGAAAAAAATGTGGAAACATTTAGTTAGAACAGTAGAGCAAGGTATTAAAGATCCTTTTAAGGGGTTAACTCTGAAGGAAAATATGCAAATAATTAGGTCTGTAAACATGTTCTTAATTACAATTCTAGGATAAAAGTCAGAGGTATAATTGGCACTCGTGTGCTTTTCCTGAAAATCCTTTCTTGCAAAGTGACGATTCTAATGCTCATGTCGCCAGGAGGACCCTGCCTGGCAGCTGAGGACCCATCAGAGAAACACCGCTGAGTCCCTGGCGACTCCTCCTCGCACACAGAGGAAGGCCGTGGGCACCTGCCTCCTTCCACACTCACCGGCGAGATTTACCCCACATGCGTGGAGACACGTGGTTTTCATCTTTAGTCAAACTTCACTCATGCCAATCTCTTTCCCCAGTTCACATGAACTTCAAGAGTTTCAGGAAATCTATTTTAGCGACTCCACTCGGATTCCCGTTTTCAGTTTGCCACGGCTGTTCTCAGGGGGTGCGGCTCACTTTCTCCCTAAGCTTCTGGCACATGTCATTCTACCGAAAATGAATTTCGCAAGGACTAGAGATGGAATTAAATGCACAATGTACAGTAATTTATAATCTCAACCTTTGATACCGCTCCAAAGAAGGAAAAGTGAACATTAATATAATGTTAAACTGCAGCTACACAAGCATTTCCTGAGTGCCCATGACGTGCCAGGCACTGTTCTAGGTGCTGAGGGCTCTTCTGAGAATGGAACAGACACAGCTCCCTGCCCTCCTGGGGTCACCATTCTAGCAGACTCTGCCCTTGCCAGGTTGAACCTGAAGGATGACTTCTGGGCCTTCTATCCAAAGGCCAAAAGTCCCACCAGAAAAGTGGCACAGCCTGGCCAGCGTGGCTCAGTGGTTGCGCATTGACCTATGAACCAGGAAGTCACGGTTCAATTCCTGGTCAGGGCACAATGCCTGGGTTGCAGGCTTGATCCCCAGTGTGGAGTGTGCAGGAGGATCAATGATTGATGTTTCTCTCTCTCCCTTCCTCTCTGAAATCAATAAAAAAAATATATATATATTTTAAAAAGTGGCATAAAGAGCAGTCACGTCACCAAATCCTCACCACAAGGAAGCAGGAATATACAGTCATCCCTGGAGTGAGACCCCATTAGGATTCTGGATACTGGAGTGATGGCCAGGGCTGAGGCTGGACTAAAAGAACAGAATGTACAAATGACGCCTGCCATGGACTGAATTAAGTCCCCCTTCATTTCCGATGTTGGAGCCCTCACCCCAATGTGACTGTTTGGAGTATGAAAGTAATTAAGGTCAAATGAAGTCCTAAGGGTGAGGCCCTGATCCTACAGGATTAGTGTTCTTATGAGAGACACCAGACAGAGATCTCACTCTCTTTCTTGTGCCATGTGAGGACACAGCAAGAAGGTGGCCACCTGCAAGCCAAGAAGAGAGCCTTCACCAGTAACGAAATCAGGCATCACCTTGACCTTGGACTTCCCAATGTCCCAAACTATAAGAAAATAAATTTTGTTGTTTAAGCCACTCTGTCTACGGTGTTTTGTTACAGCAGCTGGAGCTGACTGAGACAATGTAATGCACCTCCATCAAGAGCCCTTCCAGGAACACTGCAGAGGGTGCGGGTAACACCAAACACATCCAGGGAGGCGCCATCCTATCCAGCGGGCAACAAATGGATTCTGGATTTGACTGCTGATGCCCCCATTCAAATGCTGCTACAGAAATACGAGATGGAGTCAGTTCACCACTGTCTCTACCAATGACACTGAAGGTTACCCTCTACTTCGGACACTTCTCCACCAACCCAAAAGCAGCCACAGCCCTCAGAAACTTCCCTCGTTTGCTTTATCTTAAAGTGATACATAACCATTGAAAGAAATTAAACTAGCGCTGGCCGGGGGCTCAGCTGTTTGGAGTGTCATTCGTACACCGAAAAGACTGTGGTTCTATTCCCAGTCAGGGCACATACCTAGGTTGTGGGTTCGATTCCCCATTGGGGCATCTATATGAGGCAACTGACCAATGTTTCTCTCTCTCTCTCTCTCTTTCTCAAATCAATAAACATATCCCTGGGTAAGGATAAAAAATAAATAAAAGAAATTAAACTAGCATTTGCTACTCATCAGGCATAACTAACTGCTTTCTCTGGGCTGGTGGCTCTAACACTTACTTAGGCTAGTGAGCATATTATATGAAAAGTCCCCACAGAATACCCTAAAATACTGATATACTGAATTCTATCCTATCAACACGGGATAATTTCACTAGTTTAAAATACTACAAGAGCCCAGGAATAGAAGGCTCCTCATTCAAAGAGAAACAAAAAAATCCTAAGAAAATTGCATTCCCCAAATTTTCAGCTACTAGTTATTATTGGTTTATCTGCTTTGTTTCACTAGCTTTCAGCAGCAAACACTAGAACACTAAAGTTTAAGACAATTTTACAGGGTTTTGGAAAAAACCCTGTAAAATTGAGAGTATTTTATTATCATCTCTCTTTGATCTAGAAAGAAATTGCCACTTTCTAGAAATAAAACATGAAGGCCCCACTCTGAAACTCAGTTTGAGAAGCACAGCTTTAAGAAAAAGGCTGTTTTCAAGCGGCTTATCTGAACCTCTAAAACATTTGGGCCCAGGAATCTCTGACCAGTTCCAAGGTCTAAGAGTCATGATGATACTCGGGTCAGATGGGAACGTCTCAGACTCCGAGACAGAAAAGACAACTCGGCAACCAACAGGGCCGGTTCCCCACTTACAACTCATCCTGTATGTTGTCCGTCAGCTTGAAGAGCTGCTCCTGCCCTTCGGCCTGGCTCTCCGAGTAGCGGGGGAGCAGCCCCTGGGGCCCCGTGCAGCACCGCGGCTTCCGCACCCTCTGCGCCTGCGTCCTACGTGGGGAAAGGGACAAGAAGCAGAGGTTAGGTGTTAGAATGATTTCCCAGCTTCATCTAAGACAAACCCACTACTTACCACAACACACACTCTACGTTTAGTGACTGGAATTACTGTGATGCACAATGAGATTGGGGTTAAAGATACCAATTTTGAATTAGAACCTTGCCTTCGCCTTCTCCTAGCTATGTGAAAATGGACAAGTCGGTTAACTTCTTTAACCCTCGGTTCATTTTCTCTGTAAAATCAAATAAAATAATGCCCGACACGCCTGTGCCTGACAGAATGTGGCTGTCCACCAGAGGTGGCTGTGCCTGCTGTGGTCATCACTGCTGGACTTCGATCCGGGCACCTCCAGACTTTCAGGGTGGGGAAGAAGGGTGAGGGACTGTGGGCATTTAAAAGCATGTGCCCAGCTGCTGGATTTCTTCTACGATGCGCTCAGCTGCCTGGGGACAGGGTGAGGGGCCCAGGAACCACGTGAGGAGGAAGAAAGGCTCCGTGGACGGGCCCCAGGCCACAGCCCGGGTCCTGCAGTGGCTCTCACTCAGGCCACTCAGCTGTCGGCTGCCCGAAGGAATCTGCTTTGCTATGGCTTTCGGGCAGTGATGTTGTCTTTGTCCACAAACCACATACAGGATAACTGATAAGTGCTTTTTGGTGTTTTCCTAGAAACAGGAGTCCGTATTTGTCTTGGAAAGGCTGTGCATATTTCAGATGACTGATAAGAGTGCGCCGGGTCTGTCCGCGGCCTTGTACTTGCTGTACTTTTCATTATTTGTTCCTGGATTCCACCAAAGCACAACACCCCTCTAGACACATCGAAAAGAGGCACAGGCTTGCACCCCGAGTTGGCGCTTCAGAACCAGGTCCTTGCAAGGGCGATGAGTGCCCCAGGGGGCCAACTGGGGTCATGATATGGGCAGAGAGTCAGCAAGTTGCCACTGGCCACGCCTCCTGGACAGGCCTGCACTCCACTCCACTCACCAGGCCAGGACGTCCGAAGCACACCTGGGGGATGCTGTTTTGCTGTGCTGGAAAGCCAGAAATCCAGCGAGGATTTTTTGAAAGCTCACGAATAAGAGTGCCCTAAGAACTACTAGTTGTGCTCTTCCAGAGTGATGTAAAGAGACTGTAAAGTAGTCCCTACAGTCTGTGCTAAAGGAATGGGTAAAAGGTGATTTTATTTATATCATACACTCCCACTAGCCATAGTCTCATGCCTTCTTCTCCAAGACTCAGGCCTCCTGCTGGCTGGTTAGATCCCAACTAGTGACTGAGGGGTGGAGGGCGGCGGAGAGGCTGCTGCTGACCCATCGGCGGAGAGGTGGGCAACTGCTGGTGAGGACGCAGCCATCAGGGCACGTAAGGAAACCAAGGGAGGGAGCGAGGTGGGCTTTCCTGGCAGCAGAGCCCCGTTCTCGCTCCCACCTAGTGAAACACCCACTGTCACTCCCAACACTGCCAAGTGTCTGTTCCCCACCGGGGTCCTACCATTCTGTCCCCAGGAAGCTCCTGGGAGAGGTCTGGCTATGGGGGCAGAAGCTCAGAGGCCCCTCCAAGAGAGATGTGACGGGGCCTGTTCCTCACCACCTTTCAGCATCTTCCCCAACCCATTGGGAGCTCTGCAGGCTCGATGTCCATCTACATCCCCCATCCAACATCCCTCCATCTCTGTCACAACTGACGATGACCTCTGGATTGGTAACGGATTATTACAATAACCTTACGCCTTATTCTATTTCCACCCGGGTCCACTCTCCTCATAGCAATGGGAATGACCCTTTCAGAATGCAAGTTAGATCAGTCAGTCACGTGCTCAAAACACATTAGCTTCACATCTCACTTAGATAAAATATTTGCTCCCTGCATGGCACCCCATCTGGAGTGTAAGCGACATGAGAAGAGGATTTTGTCTCGTTCCTTCTCGCTCGGGAACTAGAACAGAGCCTGATTCACGGGGGAGAAGCAACGCACCTTAGATGAGTAAATAAATGAATGTGTTTGTGGGTGGGGGCAGGGATAGGGCCACTGTGACTATTGAACTAAGAAAGGAAAGGTGACATGCAAATTGGTGGAGAGCTAGAAGACTGGAGTCTGGGCTCTGACAGTCTACAAAGTCAAGGCAAAATGAAAACCAGCTAGAATCCCAACTCCTGATGGAAAGGGCTGGGGTGGGTCTGTCCCGTTCACTGATCTTCAAAGCAAAGGAGGAGCCTGGAGGCAAAGTCATGAAGCTATGCCTCCGCTAACACAGGCACTTCCCTCGGAAGAAACGATCTTCCATTAAAGTGGGAAAAACATGCCCCCAAGAGAGGAAACTTACTCCGAGCCCTAACCTCCTCTGATGGGACCCAGGGAGCCCAACAGGCCAAGGAAAGGTGCTGGGCTCTGGACCTGAGCCTTGGAGCCCACATCTTATATAGCCATGGACTATGGGAGATGGAAGTAAGTGTGCCTCACATCACCACATCACCACCAGCTTTCTGCTGCACGAATGGGTATAAAATGGCACCTTACTGTCCTCTCATTCCCACCCTCTCTGCTCTACCTAAATGGAAATGGTGTCCAATAAAAAGGCAGAGTGGCTGGCGCCTGCCCATGGGCACCAGAACTGAAAGATCCTTGCCAAGCTCTCAGGCCCACCGCTGGGGGACCCCCCGGGACCTCCCCGGGCCTCCTCTGCTTGCCCCGCTCCTCTCCTCACCCTCACCTCTACTGTCCAGACAGGCTGCTTCTAGGGCAGGTCTGGCACTACATCCTGCGGATAACAGATCATTAAACAAGAGGTGGCAACACTCCGCCCACTCACCTCTCGGCAGCTGACAGCGCCTCTTGCTAACTAACCTGGACATGAAAGGTAGTTTACAACACCAGTCTGCCTAGTGCATATGCAGCAACTCTGACGCCACAAACCTTTGTTTAGCCAGAGGTCTGTGGTGTACTTAATTGCTGCCAGCTGGGGGCTGCTCGGCCATTTTAAGCCCTCGGCGGCTGCGGTTTACAAATTTCACAGTGTATAGAAAGAAGCAGGCCTTCCAGTCAACCAGCTAATCCAAAATGTCAGCACCAAACCAACCCGGGCTTTGAACTCCATGAACACGTCAGGGAGTCGGCTGTGCAGCACGGACGGGCCTCCCCGGGGAAGGGCTGCTGATACAGTGGCTGATCCACTGCAGATATCCGCCGGGGAGAGAGGTCCATGCCCAAGCCGGCGCCCGGCCACTGCTCTCTGACACGCACTGGAGGCCCAGCCGAGGACCAGAGCAATGAAAACAGCCCTGTCCTTCTCCTTAGGCAACAACAAACCCAAACAAGGTGACACAGGAAGACCTAACCAGTTCCACTTGGCTGACCTCGCCTTTCAGCCGAGGGTCAACAGGTGGCCAGCCATTATTTGTTCTTCGCTTACATGATGAGTAACTATGTCATAGTGCTATTAGCTGAAGACAGATGTTGTACACACATACACATGCCCCTGTACAGCTTAAGCTATCAGTTGGTTGAGAAATCTGTCATGGCCAATGTCTATCAACCCCGTGAGTTTCAAAAACAATCGCAGAGGAGGAGAAAGTGTGTGTCAAACAGGGGACTTCCCGGCGCTGACGATGCCACCTTCATCAGGGGCCCTGCGTACTGACCCCACGGAGTGATGGATTGTGCCTGCATCTACTTCACGTGTGCGTCCCAGACTTTTGTTGTAATTAAATCTCTTACTGATACATATATACTGTGTTTGACGGCACAAACAAGTAGGCAGCGAACAGCGGGTCAACCCGGACCATCGCTTCACATGTGGCTAATGGCTAACAGTTCTAAGGCACCAAGATTCTCGACTGAATGGCTCCATCAAGCGTTTGTCAGTCTCTAAAAGAACTCAATGGTCTAAACCAGCCGTGGGCAAACTACGGCCGGATCCGGCCTGTTTGAAATGAATAAAACTAAAAAAAAAAAAAAAGACCGTACCCTTTTATGTAATGATGTTTACTTTGAATTTATATTAGTTCACACAAACACTCCATCCATGCTTTTGTTCCGGCCCTCCGGTCCAGTTTAAGAACCCATTGTGGCCGAGTCAAAAAGTTTGCCCACCCCTGGTCTAAACAGTACTCTGCACGGAGTGTGGTGGTTAAGCTTCCCCTGGTAGCCACTGCCGGACAGCAGCTGGAAGGCGGAGAAGCCTGCGGGCCACCAGCTACCTCTGTCCTCGGACGTGCAGCCCCTCCCCGGGCGTAGGGGGAAAGCACCCCCTCTCCACACGGATGCCGCTCCTCTCAGCGCAGGGCATCCAGGACGGCTCTCCTGGAGGGACAGCCTAGAGTTTGGCTCGGTTTACATCAGAGCCCATGACGAACAGAAACCCACTTTCTAGACCCTATCCAGGGATGGCACTGAACATGTAGGGTTAATAACTACTGAGCTCTGACTGTGTTAAAACTCGAACCAAGAAATCTACCAAATACCTACGACAGTTTGGATTTTGAACACAAACCAGGCTGGGCAGAAAGGAACCCTACGGCAGTCGAGGTTGGCTCCTAAATGAAGCTACTGAGGATCCAAACCGAGCGGCCAGAAAGCAGCCTGCTCGGAGCCTGAGAATGGCTTGTGCCGCCTCTGCCCCAGCGCCCACCCCATGCAGTGAACGCTTCCTGAGCATCATAGGCACAGGCCAGCGCCAGGCTCTAGGGAGACAGGCAGGAACCACGCTGCCAGGGGCCTTATGGAACCTAATGGAGGAGATGAACAGAAACAGGCAACAAGGGCTGGGAGGACAGGCTCCGGAGCCAGGCTGCCTGGGCTGAATCCCAGTTTCCCCATTTACAACCTGGGACCTACGGCAAGTTGTGTAACCTCTCGGAGCCTTGGTTTCCTCATCTATGAAATAGATGAGGGGATAGTAATGGGGTTGTTGTGAGGAGTAAGTCAACACGTGTATATGTTTATAACAAACAGAACTTGGTACATAACGAACACTCAGTAGAATGCTCCCTATGATGAGGATAACAATGACGCTCCTCGGTAGAGGCTGCCATGGGTACAAGAGAAGGGCCCTAACCAGGTGGCTGAAGCCCAAGGTGGGCTGGGTCCAACGTCCAACATAGTTTTCTTATTGGGGAACCGGCTTCAAACTGAAATATTCCCCTTTCCCTTTGCTTTCTTGTTAACAACATTCTCCTTACCTCTCCCTAGAGTTCTGAAGTCATTGCGTAAAAACACATAAACTCCCACATTGTATGGTCACAATTGCGAATGTGGGAAAGACGCTGAATCATGTTGTTAGAAATTCTATTACTGTCGCTGTAAGTTTTAGGAATTTGACATCCTGCGGTGGGGGAAGACATTTCCTGGGCTGAATTTTCTCCCATCAGTGGGATTCACACCTGACTTGTTTATAGGGGTCAAGGCTTCCTATAACCTAACACATATTTTGGGGACCCCATGACATTGCAACTGTGACAGTGGGTAGGACTAATGCCACAGATATGTCTACTGGGATTTAAAATCTAAGAACAAAACAACTACTTGTTAACGAACTGCCTTGAGGTGAGCCTGCCTGTTCATGGGGCTGGGGGAGGGGCAAAGCAGACTGGCTTCATAAAGAATTCCAACAAGGGGACAACGTTACAGTGAGGTTACATCTGCTTGAGTTGGATTTCCAAAACCCTCACTTCTGCATGCATTCTGGGGAGGCTGTGCTTTAAAAAAAAATAGTAGACAACTTATAAGGTGGCTTGCAACTTTCTACACTATCACAAAAATGAGGTATTTTACAAATGCAGGCAAGCTTAATTTGGGTTCTAGGTCCACCACTCTGAATCAGATGCATACAGGAACCCCTCCGCCATGGCCAAGCTCCCTGCTGAACTGTCACTTTTAATGCCCATCCGAAGATACTTCACATGGGCCCAAATACACAATTTCTGGTAAACTTGATTCGTGCCTATTAAGTACAAATTCTAACGACAACAAACTGACTAAAAAACCAGGTATTTTCAGGTCGATTTCTAGAAAATGATTACGTAATTAAAAAAAAAAATCATTATGTTATCTATCTTCTCCCAAAGTTGATCTCTCTTAAAAAAAAGATTTTAGAGAGAGAGGAAGGGAGAGGAGGGAGAGAGAGAAACATTGATCAGTTGCCTCTTGAACGTGCCCCAACTGGGGATCGAACCCAAGACCTAGGTATGTGCCCTGACTGGAAATCGAATCTGCAACCCTTCAGTCACGGATGACGCTCCAGCCAACTGAGCCACACTGTCCAGAGCCACAGCTGATCTTTTAAGGAGACAGACAGAGTTTAGGAGTGTGTGTTACGGAGAAGAACATAAGGCTTCGGGAAGAAACCAACACAGAGGGAAACCCCAGTCCAGTCGCTTGTTAGCCGAGTGATCCTGATGAAGTTGCTCGCAGCCTGTTTCCTTATCAATAAATGAGAATATAATACTTATTGATCATATTGAGAAGATATATGGAAAGTGCCCAGCACAGTGCACACAGTAGGTATCATAAACATTGTCTCCCTTTCTCCTACCCTTATCCACAATCACTGTATGTCAAGTCAATTTAAAACACCTAAGTGCAAAACTTAAAACTTAGGTGTGAAGTTTGAGTCTGAGGGCTCGCTGTGAACCCTGACGTCTGGACACTTGGGCTCCTCTAAGGAGTCAGTGCCTCGCTCAGAGGCGCACACTCGCTTGGCCTACCCCACCCAGAGCTGACTTGCTTCAACTTTTTTAAAGAGCTAGAGCTAAGCAGCCTAGCAGCTCAAGAAATGATACCAAATGCTCAATTCCTAGGGTTGGAATTCCCAGAGCTCTAGCAGACTGCCATTCATAAATTCACCAGCGCGGAGGTCTTCCAGGGAGAGCACCTGCTCTGAGTGGAGTTGGAAAGGCAACCTGAAGCCATCCACCCCTGAAAGTGGAGCTGCTGACTGAGGGGCTGGGCTGTCTGTCCTCAGCACCCTGCCCCGGGGGCCCCCTCAGGACCGAGGCTGAGCAGGTCTGGGGGTGCTGCAGCCCCCAAGGGGCCTGCTCTGTGATTTGTTGCTTTTTCAAGACCACCTACCCATTCATTCAGGCCGGACTTTTTACTCAGGTTTTTACTATCAAACAGACGAGGTGCAAAAGGAGAAGATACTTCAGAATGGACCAGGCCACTGAAACGTACAACCTCCCTGCGAATGAGAGCGTATGCACAGCCGCCACACTCACAGGGGTGGACAGGATCCGTGTCGGCCCTGAGGTCAGACTCTGGGTGGTAGAGGGAGAGACTGAGACCCTGGGAGGAGGCTCACAGAGCCTGCCAGCGGCCCGCCCTCTCCAGCCCCCAACTTTCCCAGGGAGGGGCTCCCATTCTGAACCGGGCCGAGGCCTGGAAAGTCTGGTGAGAGCGGAACGGAGGCCACGTGAGGCCAGAGTTCTAGTCTCTTCTCTGCATTGTTGTGTCCCAGCACCTGGAACAGGGCCGGGCACACAGCAGGTGCGCAGCACACACACGAGAGGAAAGGACCAGCGGCCACAAGCCTGGATTACAACTGGGGGCAGAAGAGCCCCAGGGGCCGCCTCTGAAGCCAAGAGAGTGGAGAAGGCAGCCTGTCGTGGGCCCCTCCTCCTCCTCCTCCTCCTCCTCCTCCTCCTCCTCTTCCTCCTCCGAGATAGGCTGGGGGCTGGGACTGACCCAGGAACCCCTGGAGCACAAGCAGGCTGGTCATTCCATGGAGGAGCGACACTAGAAAGTTACTGACCGAAGCCACAACTAGGTCGTGTTCCCCCGGGACAACTGCCCAGCGCCCCGGCTGCACTTCTCCAGGAAAGGAAAGGGCAGTGGGGCCCAGGGGCCCGCTCCCTGTGGAGGGTCCAACCCCGTCTTGACACTTAAGCAACTCAGAACCTCCCGATGATGGATTCTCTGCACTGGCTCAAACTCCACCAACTTCTTCCAAGGGTTTTACTGTACGGCTCTCATTCTTTTAATCCCAACTTTTGGGTTCTTTTTGACCTAGAAACATAAAGAAATCCACCAATCACCGACTCCTTATCTTCCTTTGGCCAGCTGGTGCCTTCTTATTCTTTGTCTTCAAATTTAACCCTGGCCAAGCTTTCTCAAGATGCCAAAGCCACCACTAGTCAAACCTGCCCCTCTGCCGCCAAGAGATGGCACCTTCTTGACCTTGGTCATCCTGGCTCTGGCCCATCATCCTAATGCCCTCAAGAGTATCTTGGATTTTTCTCTTTGTTCTGGCTCTTGCCACAGAGCCCGGGTATCAAGCCAGAGCGAGAATGAGGCCAGGAGCACGCCCATGTGTCTGAATGGGGACTGGCTCAGGGGTGGCCTTTCCCTTTGGACAGGAAGGAAGCGAGCACAAGCTGGCAGCGGTGACACCCTGCGGTGCCTCTAAGTGGGGTACATCCCTGCCCGGTGCCATGACGTTCAACCTGGTGACAAAAGATTATTGTTCACCTGGTGACAGGAAGGCCGAGCTGCCTTCTAATTAAGTGCCCCAGTGCGAACATGAATGGACTGATTGCCACAGTCCATCAGCCCTTGGCAAACTGGTTTGTTTGGTCTGGACAGCAAACATTCCGCACTACTGGATTTTTTTTCTCCCAGATCCCCTGAGGCCCCATCACCCCCTAAACCTTTTATAAAAACTACAATCTGTTCTGCTGTCTCGAGTTACATTCTGTAAATAATAAGCAACGCTGATGAAATGCAAAAAGCTGAAAATTCGCAAAGCAGAAAGATCTGTAGTATGTCCCACATCTGTGTCACATTACATGTGCGCTCAACAGACTTGCTGATTCCCGTCTAATCAGCACACAAGGGTGACGTGGGCCAGAAGGGCTCTCCTGCTACGTGCCACAGCGGGGCCACCGAGGCAGCCAAGGAGGGGCCGGCGCTGCACCATGCGGGGGAGATGCCGAGCCCACGACGCAGAGACTGAGCGGCTTGCTCAGTCCTGGGACATGTGCACGGCAGACTGTGGGTCACCGCTGTGGTCAGGCCGGGGACAGCTACGGCTCAGAACCCTCCTCCCCGGTCCTCAATGTGGCCGAGCTGGGCCCGTGGCGGTTAAGCTAAATAACATGTTGTAATGACAAAATGTCTCATTTGAAGGGGTTGGCTCCCTATACATTAAAATGCCTACAAAGTAAAAATAGAACAAAAGGAAACCAATTAGAGTCCACTTGGCAGAATGCTTAGGGGCTACTAGAGATGTTAGTTGTGATGCCAGGCAAAATTTGATCCCATCTTTACTTCTTCCAAACATTTTGCACGCATATGCACACACACACTCACACACACATGCACGTGTGTGTGCACGCATGCAGGCACTCATACTCCCATTTAAGAAACATTGGCAGAGCCTATGAGGGAACTTGGCATGCTTTAAACTTGTGGTGTCATACTAAGCCCCTCAATGATTAGAAGGCTCCGTGTTGGGGAAAAAAACCCAAACAGATTCAGACTCCACAGGGTCTGTAAGCAGAGGGCGCGGAGCCTCAGGGACACTCTTGGGAAAACTCGGTGCACTGCCACCTCAGCCAGCTCCCCTAGGTCGGTATGTTCCCATCAACGTTAGTGAGAGACGTCAGAGCTGAGACTGGGGGCCACCGAGTGTCTCTGCAGCTGCGATTACTGGGCTGACTGTGCCCCGGGCACTGACCTGCACGGCACTCAATAAGGAAGTGTGTTATTAGCACTGCATTTCATGGAGGAGGAAGCCGTGCCTGGGAGAGATGGTGAAGTTCGCCCAAGGCCATTCCGCTGGTAAGTGGCAAAGACAAACCTGGTCTTGGGTTTTTCTGATTTTCTTGGACTCAGCACACTTATTAGCAGCATGACTGTGGATGGAAACCTAACTCTGAGTTCATCACCGCAGTAAGCATTCTGGAGATGCTGGAGGCCCCCAGAGAAGCACTAGCGCAGTGGTTCTCAACCTTCCTAAAGCTGCGACCCTTTAGTATAGTTCCTCATGTTGTGGTGACCCCCAACCATAAAGTTATTTTCGCTGCTACTTCCTAACTGTAATTTTGCTACTGTTATGAATCGTAATGTAAATATCTGATATGCAGGATGTATTTTCATTGTTACAAATTGAACATAATTAAAGCATAGTGATTAATCACAAAAACAATATGTAATTATATATGTGTTTTCTGATGGTCTTAGGCGACTGCTGTGAAAGGGTCGTTCGACCCCCAAAGGGGTCGCGACCCACAGGTTCAGAACCGCTGCACTAGTGTGACCCTGGAGAGCTTACAATCCAACTGAGAAGCTGAAACTTACATCTTGGCAATGACTGTGGAAGAAACCTAGACCCTGTCCCAGGGATGAAAGAGCAAAGGAGGTCTGGCACCCACACTGCTAGTACAGAGGGTAGGATGGGCTTCCTGGGAAGGCCGGGCTTCACGTAGAGCCCCGCCTAATGACAGAGCGAGATTTCTATTACTAAAATAATATACAGCATCAGTACCAACCTGCCAAGTGTTTTGGTTGTTTTAATCCTCACCCGATGATATTTTCCCATTGCTTTCAGATAGAGTGGAAGGGCAGGGAGAGGGGGAGAGAGAGGGAGAAACACGGATGTGAGAGAGACACATCGATTAGGTGCCTCCCGCATGCACCTTGACCGGGGCTGGGGAATGAACCTGCAACCCAGGTACGTGCCCTTGACTGGGAATCAAACCCTTGAACCTTTGGTGTGAGGACCGATGCTCTGACCACTGAGCTACACCGGCCAGGGCCCAACCTGCCAAGTTTTAACAGGAATTAACGTTAAATACTAAGAATGAGAAGGAAACAAATAGCAAGATAAAAGCCAGTTAACAGACCACACCATATACAACCTAAAAACATGTACTGAAGCCCCACTCTTGATGCTAAAGCAACCAGCTGAAGAACCATGAACAGCGACAGCTTTCCTTTATTAGTCACGATGCAGCTTTAACTCACATGAGTGAAATACTCCAGGTGATTAATCTCACTTTCATGAATACCTGGAGATATGGACTAAGATGGTACTAATATGGATGAGATAGTGAGGAAATGACAACTATTGGAAGCAGAGGACCAAGGCAGGATGAGAATAAACAAAAAACACACTAAAAAGGAAGATAAATTCTGACCTCAAGGGGGTTAAAAGGATTGGGGTGAAGAATATGCAGATAATTCACAAAAGAAGACATCCAAATGCCAACTGAAATAGGAAAAGATGACTCAACCCTCCTATTTATCAAAGAAATCCAGGCAGCAACACAGACGTGCTCTCACACTGGCAGACTTCGCAGAGTGACAAGGCCCTGCTCTTAGTACCGCATCAAATTCACAAAACTCCCGCTGGATTCTGAGTGAAGAGCCAGGACTGGCAGAAACAGGCCTCCCAAGCCTGCGGTGGGAGGTCATATTGCTCCGACTTCCTAGAAGGCGATTTGTGATGTATTTCAAAACAGAAAATGTACACACCCTCTAACCCAGCAATTTTATTTTTAAAATTGAGAACTAAACACATATGAAAAGATATATGTAAAAGATGTTTACAATAGCAAAATATAGGAAAGCAATAAAGGACCAATTAAGTATATTATTGTAATATAAGTGTTAAAAATGATTCACTTTTGGGATGGAAAGATGTTGTAGAGTCACTGTTAAGTGAAAAAAGGTTAGGCATCAATATTCGTGCTCCTATTTATGTGAAATCGTATACAGGTATTTCTTGGTGTGTGTACATATATACAAATGCACAGAACCTGGCACGATTACCATGGTTAGCTTTTTGGTGATTATTGACCAGGGATGAGTTCTTATTTTCTTTTTAAAAATGGGAATAATAGTAGCGATCTACTCAGTTTGCTGTAAGAATTAAAGAGAGAATTAGTACAAAGTCTTTGGAATACTGTCTATACACTGTACGTGCTCATATGTGGTTTACATTTTCAGAACCGTTTCCATGTGTACACATCTTTAAGCTCAGACAATAGAACCACGGTTTAAGAAGATGATTCAGGGAGCAGTCAGGCACAAATGCCAACATGTCTCAAGCACACTTAAGAAGCAAAGCATGAATGAGGACACACTCCTGCCATCACACGCTGTGCACAGCGCGGTGGGGTGCAGGCTGGGAAAGGAGGAGCCTGCAGGGCCGGGCCTCACCTGGAATGGCTCTCGCTGGGCAGTGGAGTCCCAGTGGAGCTCTCTCCAGAGGCAGCCTACAGATGGGCCATTCCTCTGGATGCTGCTTCTCCCAAGACTGGAGGCCGGCCCCACGCTACATTGGATGGAGGTGGCCGCGGAGGCTGCTGTGTTCACCTGAGGGTGTTCTGCAGGAGGCTCCTCCCCAGCCTGGCTAACTTACTTTCCCAGCACTGTTGCTTTTTGACCCTAAACAGCGGGAGGGCTTCTCTTGCAGAAACTGACCAGCTCAGAGCAGCATGTCCTGACTGACCAGTGGCGGGGGCTATGCACAGCCAAAAAGGACCCAGGTGCTCAAAGCACTTCCCTGAAGAGCCCAGTGAGGCGACACGAACTGCAAAGGGGACTCTAAGAGTAGGTAAAAGCAAGGGCACTCTGCCCCCAGCTTGCCCGAAACCCCCTTCCTGCTAACGCAGGGAGAGAACATCTGGAACTGGTTTTGAGGCTCTCCAGCTGCAGAGCCACTCGAGTGAAGTTCGTGTTTCTTTGGAAATTGCATTTCAGGGGCTTATAGACTGTCCTTCCTGATTCTCCTCAGGGTGAAGTACAACCTAGAAGACAAGCTGGTTCAGAGACCAAATCAGCTTTGCTTTGAAATGTTCTCCTTTCCCCACCCCCTTTGACAGCAGAATTAATGGTCCAGGTGGTGAGAAGTCAAAAATGAAAGAGAAGGACTTGGGGTCATCTCAGGTGCATTTCGATGTCTTCAGAAAAATCAGACGCACTCCGCGGGCCAGAGCACGTGTCCTCCTCGGAAGCGAGACCCATTAGACTGAAACCATTTAAATCGCTGGACTTGGGCTTGCCTCTATAGGACTAGGAAAAAAATGTGGATTCAAAATGTGCTAGAACTCACTGAGAGCCAAGGAGGCAGTGAGGGAAGATACTAGACCCTTGCAGACAGAGGGGGCGGCACATCCAGGCCCCCCACATCTGGTGCCAGGCCGCTGCTTGCGCCCACCATGTCCTTTTGGCAGTTGGCCCCCGGGCACCGGGACACGGACTTGCGAGCAGCCCTTCCACCTGGGCCCCACTGTGCCTCTGGGAAAGGTAGGTGCACCCGGGAGTCTGTCCAGGGCGGAGGCAACAGCATCTCTTCCCACTGTGTTAACAGTGAACACGAGACCTCTATTCTAGCCTCTGCCAGCTGAGGGTTTGTTCTTCCCTCTGGACGGGGCGCAGAGGCAGTTAGGGAGGGGAGGCAGGCTTGTGGCTTTTCAAAGACCAAGTTCCTTGGGGGTGGAGAGAAGCAGACAGGCCTAGGACACCACTGATGCGGAGGGTGAGTCACACAGGGCACGACGTGGCTCCTCGTGGCCCCTCCCCCAAGAATCACTGACACAAGAAGCTGGGACCAGACCTCCCTCTGCATGTTACATAAAGCGCTGGAATTTTCTAGTCCTTTCTGTCCTAAGATTTTTGCAGATAAGAATATCTATAAATCCCAGTTAGTAGATCATCTGGTTTCCTCATGGCATCTTATTAAACTAAACAAAAAATAATTCAAAGGAGCAGCAGCACTTCTCTCTACGATTCAAGCACTCCCTTAGCATTTCTCTCTGCACATCCAAAAAGACTAGCCATAGCATAGCTCCTCGATGCCAAATGAGCTCAAATGCCGACAAAGAGAACCCCAAACAGGTGGCCCATGAAAAGACACCCCAGGTCTGCTAGACTTTGGGGTGAGCAGTCATTGCATGGAGTCCTCCATCCAGGGACTCGCTACCTGAGCCTATTTCAGGCGTTTCAAGCACCCTGACCCTGGAGGCATGACTAAATAGAAGCCGGCAGCCTCAGAGCTGGCCAGCCCTCAGTCTCTTCTACTTCTGGGAGCTTTTTCCAGGCCCCACCCCACAAGATAAACAGCAGTTATCCGTGGCCACCAAAACAGGCAAGCACAGGGACTGTCTCCTTCCGAGGCTTCCTGTCCTGTGCATCGGGCGGAGTTCCCAGGTGACCAGCTGGTGGGATAGACCTGGCTGGACGGCAGAGCAAAGACAAGTTGGGAGCCAGGATGCCTGACCGCCTTTTGGTGAAACTGGCAAACTCTGAACTCGGAAGGCTGCCATGGTTCATCGTTGGGGGAGGGGTGCAGAAGAGAGGACCAGACAGCACAGTTCCTGGACACAAAGCTCAGCAACTGATCCTGGGTTAGGCTGGTAGGGTGGGAGCCAGCAATAAGCACCCTGCACGCTGTGAGGTTCAAAGTTCACAGTATCTTTTCCCCAAAGTGCGTTAGCATCTTTCCCCAAATCTTCTGGTTCACAGGCAGATATCCGATTCCCCCCGTCCACATCCGAGAATCAAAAGGAAGATTGAAATCAGGGAGCTTCTGATGGGAGAGACGGAGAGATGACCCAGAGGCGGGACAGAAGTCAGGAGTGTGTGCTCTGCAGCCGACTGCCGGGGTTCAGGTTCTAGTTCCTTCTCTCACCACCTTTGAGAGCTTAGACAAGTTACGCAACTTCTCTGTGCCTCAACTTTCCCATCTGTAAGATGGGGAAAAGACAGCACCCACCTCACTGGGCCATTGTGAGGATTAAGTAGTCATTCATGTAAAATGCTTCGAACAGTGTGTGGCTGTGTAAGCACTCCAGGTCTGGAGCATCGCCATCCAGAGCACGGGATCCACCTGCGATGGAAGTGACAGCAACCCAGGTCTTGGTGGCGGCATGGACAAAGGACAGGCAGGTCCTAGTCTGGCAAAGGGTGAGACTAGCTGGTGGACAGAGCTACCCTCACCCACTTTTCCCCAGGGTCCTCCGACTAGCCTTACACCAAAGCCTGGTGCCTGTCCCTTTACTCGAAGCAGGTGACTGCGAGCACCTAGGCTTCTCCACGCTCTCCCCAGGAGGACGGTGCCCCGGCAGGCAGCACCCTGGGGTCAGCCCTCCACCTGCCCTGCTCTAGCGTTTCAGCTCGGCTGTGGGAAGCCAGACAGCGAGGCCATTCACCGCCTGCAAGGAGGCTGGGCGGCAGGGAAAGGAGAGGGATCATCGGGCCTCGGCAGCTCGGCAATAGCGCTCCACCGCCGGCATCCCAGCACCTCTGCCACCGGCGCAGCCTCCTCGGAGACGGGTAGGTTTCCTGTTGTGTCAGCCCCGTTTCCTTCGGCAACATTATACTGCAAACACAGAGCTCCTCTGACTGAAGCGCGAGGGTGTCCCGTTTCTGGCCGGGGGAGGGGGCAGACTGCTCGCTGCTCCGGAGGGAAACATTACCGAGCCG
Source organism: Myotis lucifugus (assembly GCF_000147115.1). Taxonomy (NCBI): domain Eukaryota; kingdom Metazoa; phylum Chordata; class Mammalia; order Chiroptera; family Vespertilionidae; genus Myotis; species Myotis lucifugus. The sequence continues at coordinate 183,044 of NW_005871628.1, forward strand.
TGACCCTCCAGGCAGCGTTGCTTCCCGCTCCCCAGTCCTGAAAAGCTGTCTGAAGGGAAGGGGCGTGCAGGCTTTCCTCTCTGACCTCCGATGGGCGAGCTCTGAGTGGCAGCTGGGTCTATTACATGCAGTGTGAGAGGGTTAAACAGGACAGCCTCAACTCTTTATAAACTTTTGCCCTGTGGATATGTACTCATTGGCGGCAGTACAAGACTCGAGCTGTATTACACGCCTTAACGATATGGTTCAACTGTCGGTCAGGCTTGGGCCTGGCATCGGGCCAGACCGCAATCAATGGGACACAGAACCTCCCCCTTTCAGATCATCACGAAGGCTCATATTATCTCCTTTTCGTCGTGCTGGTTAAATTTATGGAGCAGAACCCCGAAGCCGCATTCCTTGGCCTGGGCCGGCCCACGCGGCCCTCCCTCCCTTTGTTCGGTACTGTAAGCGAGCCGTGCTTCGGACGACTGCAGGGTTGTTAGTTCAGGCACTGACTGTTTGCTCACAACTGAAATGAAAAGAGTTCAGTGGAAGGGCAAAAGGACAGCCCAAGTGTAAAACCCCATCCCAGCAGGCCCTGGGCCCCGACATTTGGCCCCGAGCTGCTCCTGAATGTAGGACTGCACTGTTCTCACAGAAGCACAGTCTCAGGCTGATTGCCGACTAATCTTCTATGAATCAACGACCACGTCCTCCCACATGGCGCTGCCACGTGAATTTGTGGGCTTGGGGTATCGGGGAGGCGCGCTGGCCCATCATACAGCCAACGGCTCCGTGGCTCTACGGCCATCTTCCAGCCTCCCAGGTCCCACGGGGATGGAGTGCAGGCACTGACCAGGAGCTGGTCGTGTTTCCAGTGTTAATAAGAAAAGATTAAACTGATTCTCAGGCCCCCTCATCGGGTCTTTGGTGAGATTTCCTTATTCACTGCACTGATGATCAGATAGAGTTAATGGATTTGTCATTCCAAAGCCACGGGTGGGATTTGTGGGCAGTGCATGGGAACACGCGTGTGCGTGTACAGAGTCTGGGAGGGAGCGTGCACAGCAGCCTCAGTCCCCCGGAATCAAGCAGAGGGTCCCCTGCATCAGAACCTCCACGCTGCCGTTCACCCTCATCCTCGATTTTCACATTTAACTAGTGCACAAAGCGCTCAGAAGCAGCCTGATGGCCTGAGGGGTGCCCTGCAGCTCACCCCAGAGGCTGCCCTGATGGCCAGAGAGCGGAGTCATCCAGAGCTGAGTCCAGGGCCCCAGGGGCTGGGAACCCAGGGCCCATCGTGTGTGTTTGTGGTGCCTCGGTGAGTCCAAGCGGAACAGCGCAAGAAGGAGCGAGAGGAACAGAGAGAAAGCACCCCAAACCCAATCTCACCAAAGGCACGATGAGAGGACCGGGTCTCTGAGGGGAGTCATGGTGACTGCAAGTGGTCGCCCGCCAGCTTGGTCCTTCAGCCACTGTTAGGCAATACCAGACAAGGGCCCGAGCCTGCTTGAAAATAAAACCAGCAACCCCTACCAGCAACAACACGCACGCAGGCTTTCCAATTCCGGGAGAGGCCGACTTCTCCGGTGGAGCCGAGGGAAGCCAGGGATCTGTTTTGAATCAACTCCTGGTTCAGCCTGAAGGTGAGAGGAGCTGCTTCCTGAACCGGGTGTTTCTGAATGGAAGCTGCACACGTTCTCGCCTCTTCCCTCTTCCTCATCCCCTGGGCTGATGGTCAGATAGGAGCTAGTGGAGTTGTCATTCCAAAGCCGGCGGCACCTTTTTGAGTGGCCAGGAGGTGCCATGGAATGAGTGGATCACACGGAACTGTAGCTTGCTACTGAGAACCGCTTTCCTATGATGGTTCTTGTATACGATTTGTTCTCATTTGTGAAAAATAAGCCACTCTTAAGTCAGAAAAGAATAGGCAAGAAAAAGTTAGATAGCCTAATTTAGGAAATTCTCGAGAAAAATGTGTAATCCATTCAATCTGTCTCTAGGTATTCATATACGAGTTCAGGGCCCAATTAAATCTTTAGTCATAATAAGGCCTCACATCTCCCGGGACCATCTACACAGCACTTGCACACGCATTATCACACAGGTTACACTCAGTCATAAACGAATCCAGCCTCCGTGAGGTGTTGGTGCGTAACGGAAGGGCTCCTGGAGGCTTAGCGTGGCCCACGCCTGCATCCAGACGCACCGACACTCTCTGACACACTGAAATTTGAAAAACTGGACCCATCCCTGAGAATGCGACAGACTTTTGAGAACTTAGAAACAGTGACCTGGATGCCCCCACTTCCTGCTGGATGTTCTCCATCTCAGGGTCACTCTGATGACCATATTCCAAGGACATACAATCACAAGAGGCCAGACTCCCAAAGGGCAGGAGCCCAGGCTGCTGGCATCAGGACGTAGCAGCCACTGCTGCCCACTTCTCCCTGTGCTCTCAGGATCACCTGCTCCACGAGCCACCCAGCTCTGCTCTCGACGCTGGCACTGTGGGTAGGGCTAAGGAGGACTAATTTGATACGAGTTTGAGAACTAAAAGGAAATATGTTTTGGAATCTGCTTTTTCACACCATACATACCCCTTCTTGATGCAAAATGGCCTCAGTCAAGGCTTTTTTTTTTTTGTTAACACTGATTTCTTGGCCATCAGCTAATGGAACTGTGAACACTCAAGCGCCTCCACAATGACCGAGCGAGGGGAAGTGGTCCATGGACAACAGCTTGCCTGACTGTTGTACGCTATGCAGGCTGTTCTCACAGCCTCCCTCCTGTGACCTAGCCTGTCACGCCCGGGCCACTTTAGTTTTCCCAGAGGTGAGGTCAGAGGGGGAGGGCTGAAGCCACAGATTCAACCCCTTGGCGGATGAGATGTAACCAACTTAAATGGTGCTCAGCCCGGATGAGGTTCGGCAAGGGCCGGGGCTGCTGAGAATGTTTTAGGTGCACCCTGCCTCAGATTAGCCCACTGCCTTGGTACTTTGCGATAACATTATCGAGCTTTCATATGCCCTGCCTGGGCTTTCTGCTTCTGGATGCGGAGCCAGCCCCAGGAATGCCACTCCCCGCCCCTTCCCCCCCCCCATTCTTCCAGGGAGTTACCCTACAAGTTCTTCACCTCAGCCAGGGGAGGGAGGACCTCTGTCCTTTGGAGTGGGGAGGCTGACGTGAGGGGCAATAACAAGCTGTTTGCACAGGGCCACAACACAAGAGCAGTGTCGGCTGGACCCAGGGCTCTGGTCTCCCCATCTGCAGTCCTCTTCTCATGCTGCCTCCGCCTCCGATACCAACGGGAACAGCCAGATGGGTTATTTTGACCATGGAGACCTGAGATGAGGAGGAAGTGATCCTTCACTGATAGCTTAAAAGAATGTGAACTGCTGCCCTGGCCAGGTGGCTCAGCAGGTTGGAGCATCGTCCTGTGCACCAAAAGGCTGCAAGTTCGATTCCCGCTCAGGGCACATACCTAGGTTGCGGGTTTGATCCCTGGTCGGGGCATGTAAGGGAGGCAACCGATCGATGTTTCTCTCACATCAATGTTTTTCTCTCTCAAGCAACACTTCACAAAAGAAATAGACAGCCCTAGCCGGTTTGGCTCAGTGGATAGAGTGCCGGCCTGCGGACTGAAGGGTCCCGGGTTCGATTCCGGTCAAGGGCACATGCCCAGGTTGCAGGCTCGATCCCCAATAGGGGGCGTGCAGGAGGCAGCCAATCAATGATCCTCTCTCATCATTGATGTTTCTCTCTCTCTCCCTCCCTCTCTCTTTCTCTCTGAAATCAATAAAAATAGATTTAAAAAATATATACAAAGGGCCAAAAAGCATATGAAAAAATGTGCACTATCACTCTCAGGAAAATACAAATTAAAACTAAAATGAAATATCACTGTACACCTTTCTCTTGCTCTAAAAAGCAATCAATCAAACACACAAATAAAAAACACATACAAAAAAACATATCCTCGGGTGAGGATTAACAAAAGAGGAATGTGAACTGCTGTCACTTCGCCACAGCACATCAGAAGGATGCTCTGTGCTACTCTGTCAGCTCCGCCTCGGCACTCTGGGAATAATAAAATTCCACGAATCCTCCCCCTGCAGTTAAAAAGAATCTGTGATCTATTAGACCTCAACGACAGTTTCTTTAAAATCTCTCACTAGAGCACGTTGTACTCATCACCTGGGTCTATCTGAGTCCAAGTCCCACACGAGTGGCCGCGCCTGGAGGCCTTCCCCCAGGAGCCACCTCCCTTGCCCAGTGAATTTCCTAGGGGGTGCAAAAGGCAACAGGAGCTGAATTTCTGGAAACAGGACAAATGGGAAGATGAGCTTCGGAACAAGTCACGAAATGAACATTTATAATCTAGAGGAAGCTCATTTTCAAAGGCCCGAAGCCTCACAATAATCCCGATTTATCGTACTTTCATCCTGCAGACCCAGGAACTAAAGGGCTGATGAAAGCAGCGTTTTAAAGAGCCCATCATACCTCGCTGCAAATGAAAGACATAGTTTTTCCTTTAAACTCCAGCCCAGAACTGAGAGCAGTTTGTGTGTGTGTGTGTGTTGTTTTTTTTAACAGACATTGGGGGCCCCGACCTACACGATAACATTGTTGTGAGCCGGTCCTGGCGGGAGTCAGACAGATAAGCCCTGGATGGTTCCAGCAGCCCCACCGAAGGGGGTCGGGTTCTACGAGTCAAACCCTCCACCAGGGCTCACCAGGGACTGTCATGCGTCTGGAAAGCATAACCGTTTTTGAAGAATGCTTTCCAAGCCACGTAATGCTTTTAAGCTGTTTATCAGAGGAGCTGGATGAGCAGCAGTGGCTGAAGCAGCGTGTCAGCTGTTCCAGGGCCACATGCCCCTGCCCGGTGTCCGCAGGCACTCCATCATCCTCGGCCGCCCTGCCCTCGGCAGACTGCAGATGCCAAGGCTTGGAGACATTCGCTACATAACTCTGACCCGACAAACCTGGCTCCGGGACAGATTTCCATGTCATGTGGGGCTTTTGGCTGAACTCTGCTCGAACCCAGAGGCATATCATTTACAGCAGACACTAACAATAGTTTGGGATCACCTGCTCTTCCCAGCGGGTTCAGGGCAAGTTCGCGGCCTCTGCACACCTTTTCCGGTGCGGTTCTCACACACAAAGGCGGACAGCCCAGGTGAGTTCCTCCCCCCAGCAAAGCCACCCACGTGACTGTCACAGGTTGGCAGGCCTGAACTGAACTGTCTGCGTGTGAAGAAAGGATGGGAAGGACCCAAGCCCAGCAAAGTGTAGGAACTCCTCGCCTTAGCACTACCGCAAGTGGTCAGCAAGACACAATCCCGGCTTCACCCACGTCTCATATTCAGAGAGAATCCTGACACAGATGCCATTTCCTGAGCCCTAATTACACGCCACACGTCAGGCTAAGAGCTTCACATACATCATTTAATCCACATCGCCACCCACTGAGGTAGGCATTATTATTCCCAGTCCACGTGAGTCAAAGGCATCTCATCTCAGAGACACGAGGGGGGGAGGGGACGGCTCCAGGCCACAGCTAAGAAACAGCAGTGTGATGACTCAAGCCAGGCTGTCTGACTCCTCACTGCCCTCTGACCTCCTGCCACAGCCGTGGGAACCAAACGGTGCCGTGGGAGCGCCCTCTCATTCCTGCACACGCCTGCTTGCTTTTCACACTGGCCACCACAAGCTCCTTCCACCTCTCCCCAGAACGGGGGAGACCTGCGATTTTATGTTCTTTCCACGTCTCCTTCTGAAACAAGCGCCGCTCTTTGAAGAAAGACCTCTTGCCCTTGGAGTGTCAAGATAAGAAAACTTTCAGCAGCTTCCCTTGGAAACTACCAGACACCCATCAGCACCCAGGATCTAAGTACAGTCACTCCCCAGCTGCTGGCCCCTCGGAATAGCTTTTATGGTTCAATGAGGGGTGGTGACAGGGCCATGTCACTACTGTGGGGTGTGCTACTTCTTTCATGTTCCTGGGATCTGACAAGAGCCTTCTACAACCTGTTTCTTTACAACACACAGGATGGGAGATTAAAGACCAGTACCAGACGTGAAGCTGGGCTGGGACCCGCAACTCGCAACGACCTCTCTCCAGTCTAAATCTTCCTGGGAAAGAGGCCACTGGCTGCTAAGCACACTGCTCAGAAGTGGTTGTGCCGATCGAGCGAGATGATCCATGGAAAACACACAGGACAGCGCCAGCATCACAGCCAAGGGTTAAAAACGTTAACAACGTTACTGTTATCTTTTAATGCCACCAAACTTCAAGACTGTTTTAGCAGAAATAACGGATTTCAGCGAAACCACATTAATTCAGAGTTACTAGCTGGATGTGGAAGGGAAAGGACACCAAGAAAGGCTGAATGAATCAGTGAAAAGTCTAAATTATAGGACTTGTGATTAAATATGACAGATTGAGTCCAGAGACCCCTCTACAGGGAAAGCAGAGGGATGCAAATGGCACCAATCCAGAAGGATAAAGAGAAGGTGTCAACAATATTTTAGAAGCTGAAAAGCAGATGGGCAAGTGGTGCTGAAATGTAAGCCTGAGGGAGTGGAAGCCACAAGCAGTAAGCTAATTAGTACGAAAACCCGCTAAATGTCAGAAAGATGGAGGCACCAAGCCGCTCTGGAGGCCTGGGGCACAGGGGAGGAGCAGGGAGGATGGAGTGAGGTGGTGAAAGGCCTGTGTGAGAAGCGTTAGACCTGTAGGTCCCTCCCTCACCCCCAACAGCCTGCTCCTCCTCCGGAGAGAACCCACCCCTCCCCAGCTGACCCGCCCTCAGAAAGGCCCCCAGCCCCTTCCACCCCCCAAGTCCCACTCTGCTGGTTAGTGCCTCATCTTTACACGGGAGTAGACAGAGTCAAGAGTCACCAAACATCTGGGAACAGTCTCTGTTCATGAAAGAAAAAGACCAAATGAACAAATGAAAGAAACTCAGGAGGACTAGGGCACTAACAACACAGACCTAGAAAGCAACCAGTCCAACGGAGGAGCAGAGCCATCTAGAGAAGGAATTTCCAAGAAACTGGCAAATTACTTAATATATTTCTAAACACACAGAGGAGAGTTTATGGATAAATTAGTAATAGGCAGATAAAAAAGTTTTTTTTCTTCAAGAAGTTACTGCCCACACTGGCCGGTGGCTCAGTTGGTTGAAATTTCATCCTGTACACCAAAAGATTGTAGGTTTGATCCCTGGCCCTGGTCGGGGCACATGCAGGAGGCAGCCAATCGATGTTACTCTCACATTGATGTTTCTCTCTCTCTCTCTCTCTCTCTCTGTTCTTCTCTTTATCTACACTAATAAAAGAGAAACATGGTAATTAGCGTACGACCGCTACCCTTTTCATTGGCTAATCAGTGAGTATATGCAAATTAACTGTCAGCCAAGATGGCGGCCGGCAGCCAGGCAGCTGGAAGCGAACATGAGGCTTGCTTGCTTCAGTGAAGGAGGACTCCAACGTTCCCCGCCTGCCTTGCTGGCCTCTGAGCTGGCAGTTTGAAACTTTGTAACAAATATAGAAGCTAAACAAAACTGCAGGGATCTCAGAGCTGGAGTTATACATTGTTTCGATTATAGAACGCAAACAAACCAGCAGCGGAAGCCTCAGAGCTAGAGCCAGAGCTAAAGCTGGCCCAGAATAAAAAAGAAAAAAAAGAAAAAAAGGAGCGGTTGGGAGTTTCAGTCAATCGCCAGCCTTAAGGCAGCCCTCATCCCCTCATCCAGGCTGGCCAGGCACCCCAGTGGGGGACCCCCACCCTGATCCAGAACACCCTTCAGGGCAAACCAGCCAGCCCCCAGGCCTCTATCCTATATAGTAAAAGGGTAATATGCCTCCCAACACCGGGATCAGTGGAGCAGCGAGGCCTCCTGGCACCGGATCAGCGTGACAGGGGGCAGCACCCAAACCCCCTGATCGCCCTGCGGCTCTGTGTGTGACAGGGTGTGGTGCCCCAAACTCCTCTCTCACTTCTCACAGGCCCTGCTCTGTGTGTGACAGGGTAGAGCCATAAACTCCCCATTGGCCCTGCCCTGAGTGTGACAGTGGTGGCACCCCAACCCCCTGATCGCCCTGCTCTGTGGGTGATAGAGGGTGGCGCCTCCAACCCCGATCCGCCCTGCTCTGTGTGTGACAGGGGCCGGTGCCCTAACTTCCCCTAT
>NW_005871628.1:191456-309440 GCF_000147115.1 Myotis lucifugus
TGCATGACAGGGGCAGCGCCCAACCCCTTGATTGGCCCTGCTCTGTGCGTGACAGGGGGTGGCGCCGCAACCTCCCCATCGACCCTGCCTTGAGTGTGACAGGGGGCGGTGCCCCAACCCCCCAATCGGCCCCACCCTGAGCGTGACTGAGGGTGGCATCGCAACCTCCCAATCCGCCCTGCTCTGTGCATGACAGGGGGCGGCGCCCCAACTCCCCAATCGGCCCTGCTCTGAATCTGACCAGGGGCTGCACCTAGGGATTGGGCCTGCCCTCTGCCACCCGGGAGCAGGCCTAAGCCAGCAGGTCGTTATCTCCCGAGGGGTCCCAGACTGCGAGAGGGCACAGGCCGGGCTGAGAAACCCCCCCTTCCCCCGCCCCCGAGTGCACAAATTTTTGTGCACCGGGCCTCTAGTAAGTAAATAAATAAATATGTTCTCAGGTGAGGATTTAAAAAATACAAGTGTGGATATTTGTTTATTTTGATAAAATAAAATTTAATTTGAAAAATATTTTTAAATTGTTATAGTGAGATAAAGTAAAAACACTATCCTTATTAATTGTAGATACTAAATAATATTTAGGAAATATGTATAAGGTGTAAAGAACAATCGAAAAAAATCAAGAGCTCATTAAACCCATTAGTTAAACTATAACGATTTGTTTTGAAAGATCTGTGAAGGGCCTGGTAATAAGACTGGAAAAAAATGCCTCTATGTACCAAACCTCCACAATATACATCACCACACACATGCAATTTTGTTGTTTTCAAGAACAAACGGCAAGTAAAATCACTAATAACGGGTGGCTTCAAGAAAGCTGAAGGAAACTTGCTTTAACATGTAAGACTAAAACAGTTTGATGATGCTCAAGAATCTAGAAGATTCTTCAAAGCAGTTTGTTCTCAAGTATTTAAATATTCTCGGCACTTAATATCTATTACATGCCTGGAATACGGAAATAGGTCAACACTTAACCAGTTAATGAATTTCTACTGCCAATTTGCCTGCTCTTGAACCGGTGTGCTTACTAAGCAATTGGATCTAAATATCACAAGTTCAGAATTATCTAAATTGAATCAGTGGGGCCCTTCAATAGTTCAAACAAAGACATAAAAACTCTTTGAGGTTTGCATCTGCTCACAAGAGTATGAAGGCACTCTACAGGCAGCAATCTGGCCTTTAGCGCCTTAGGAGGGGGGCGCACCCTCCTGCGGAGCCAAGCTCACCCCTGCCCATCCCCGAGGCGCTCCGGGAGGTAACCCACCACCTAACCCACCAGGTTCGCCGGATTCCTGTCACCCATCAGCCTCGTAATGACAAGTTTGCCCCTTTGAAGTTTTCTGCCGTCCTGGGATTTTATGAAAAGGCTTGGGTCACCTCTGCCATGATCTATGTTTGAAGTATGTTTGGGGAAAACCTACTAGGAGCTGGCTCTGGTGTTAACACAGAACAACTGCCTCATAAAAACTGCTTTCCACGGGAGTTCAAAGGGCTTATCCAAATACTGCAGGCTCGTCCCGCCCCACCAACTCGCTAGGGTAGGAAGCCGAGGTTTTGCCAAGTAAACTCTGACACAGATAAACCTTCTCAGTTTCCTGACGGAGCTCAGGGCAGAGCGAACAATCAAGTGGGCTTTTGACAAGACGGACCTCGCACTTTGAAGTAATCGGCCCCGCACTTTCCATGCCGCTGAAGCTAAAATTTATTGGGACAGTAGGTGAAGGTGAAGGACTAAATTAGGTGAATTATTGTGAAAAGTCTTTCTGATACGTGATAACATCTTTCCAACTGGTACTTCAAGGAACCCAGTAAAAGTCAGGAGCAAACCAGGAGGGCTGACAACTGCTGGCAGGAAGCCAAAGCGAAGCATCACGTTACAGTGGCTCCTGCAGTTTAATCCTCATTAATCCACCACTGCCGATATGTGCCATCTATCAGCAGGATGAGGGGCCATCACCATATTCTCAAACAGAGCTGCTGGTTAAGCAAATTAACCAGGTGCAGGCTGCTGGTGGCACATTCGTGAAATCACAGAAGGTGAGACCGTGGCACTGTTTTCCATTTCCGCAAGTCTCTACGTCGTTTCAGAGAACAGCTGCATTCTCTTATCTGCCCCTACGTCAATCTGGTGCAATATCACACATTGTTCAGCTTCTGCAAAACTCCACTGTGCACTGATTAGAGAATATTATAAAACAGTCACCTAACTGTATATGAGTTCATATCTAAAAATAGGTTTGACCTTATGGGTCCCTGAAAGATTTGCCCAGGGGCCCCCAGACCCTATTTTGAGAACCTCTGTTCTAAAAGGACCCATATGTGCAACCCGTGCTCAATAGAAATCAGTTTCCTCTAGGTATCAAAGTAAATCCACTGAGGACAGAGATTAGTCACCTTGTTAACCGGATTACAGTTATATAAGCCAGATATAATAAAATTATTTCTTTTAGCGTAGATTGTGATTAAGATGTCTAATTCAATCTTATACCCCCCTCCCCCACCCCAGCCCAACTTGACAAATTAGTGAAAAACTTAGTAAGAATCTGTCTTTGGGAGGCAGTCTGGCAAAAAGAGTGCAAGTGAAGGCATGGGGCAATGTAACACCCAAGCCTACCTCTTCTTCCCCCAAAGATGACAGCCCTTCGCTTGTAATACAATACTTCAGTCTGCCATTCCCTGCTGGCCCACTGTCCTCTGTGTGTCTCAGAAGGATCTCCTAGTCTGCAGCTCTCTGTGAGCAGGAGACCTGAACTCAGACCCAAATCCTCTCTGGAAGGGAGATTCCAGCTGCATCCTGGCACCAAGGGATGGTTCTGTGAGGGAAAGCTGTGACAGACAGGGCAGTCACCGAAACCTAAGAATCAGTCAACCTAATGCCTCGGCAGATAAGTCCACAAACGGTACATGGCTTTTCATTCTCTGGCAATGCTGGAAATAAGATGGTTTCTCATACACTGTTCTGTTTCTCTTGAAGTTCAAACCAAACATCTCAAAGGCGTAGCTTATGTACACAAAACTGTCATTCCTGAGTTTCAAAAAAAACAAATCATAGAACAAGGAAGGAATTATAGATGCACAATGGCATGATTGATCATTTAATTTTAAACGGAAGAAAACAAAATCAGAGAGCAATCACTATCCATTTCCTTTCTTTGAGCAGAGACCTGCTGGCTGAGATAAAAGGACTGTATTTTAAAGATGTACATGCCTAACATCCATTTATTTTTACTTTTGTGTTTCCATAAAGTCAGTCATCTCTGCATGCCAAAAATGGCAAAAAATAGACGCTCTCCTTTCTAGAAATGATTATAATGTACCATGACCAAAAAAGTGGTTTTTCCCTAACAGATAATCTTGCATAAAAATGAGTCATGGGATTTCAGAAATGGAAAGGCTTTTCTCAAATATGTGTGTGTAGGAACACACACACCTCCCGCTTTTTCAGCAATAGAGCTTCACTTTCCGTAAGTCATGTTCTAATGAGAACGGCTCTGTCTGGGGCCTGTGAGTGAAAGGGGAATAGAGTATTTAGAGTTCAGCAAGAGGGAAGAAGTCTGTCTTAGAAAATAAGATTTCTCTGCTTGTGTTCCTCTGGGATGGATTTTAACTTATAAGGCAAGAAGGACTGGTAAGATGTTTCTTAAAAATAACTTCTCTTGCAACTTCATTAGTTGAATGTCAGCCCGACTGAGGCATCCTACGAGCACAGCTCGGAATGCTGTTCCTCGGGGGCTCTCGGGAGGGAGGAGATGTCCCCTCCACCTTCATGGGTCCGTGGGAAGGCTCGCCTGGCGAGATTGGGAGGGGAGAGTACCGGGCTCTCGTCTCCTACGCAAGCAAGGGTGAGCAGAGGGGGGATAAAGTGGCTGCCCCCCCAGTTCTGTGCCACCTCTGGACAAGAGAAGAGTGACATGAACAGTCCCTTCCCTTCAGCTGGACACAACAATGTTCCAGCTTCACTGAAATCTCATTCCTTCTCATGATGAAGCTGACATGCCGGCCACCGCACTGGCTGCCCCAAGCAGCAGATAGTTATCAAGCCAACAGACATTCATGCTCACAGATAAGAAACACAGCCTCGGGGTCAAACATGCCCTGGACTCTGGCTTTTCACCCTTCCCAACGCACAACTTCACACCAACACTTACCAACACACAACTTCATACCAACACTTACCAACACACAACTTCATACCAACACTTCCCAATACACAACTTCACACCAATACTTCCCAATACACAACTTCACACCAACACTTACCAACACACAACTTCATACCAACACTTCCCACCAACACTTCCCAACACACAACTTCACACCAACACTTCCCAACACACAACTTCATACCAACACTTCCCAACACACAACTTCATACCAACACTTACCAACACACAACTTCATACCAATACTTCCCAATACACAACTTCACACCAACACTTACCAACACACAACTTCATACCAACACTTACCAACACACAACTTCATACCAATACTTCCCAATACACAACTTCACACCAACACTTACCAACACACTTCATACCAACACTTCCCAATACACAACTTCACACCAACACTTACCAACACACAACTTCATATCAACACTTCCCAATGCACAACTTCACACCAACACTTCCCCCAACATACAACTTCACACCAACACTTACCAACATACAACTTCATACCAACACTTCCCAATACACAACTTCACACCAACACTTCCCAACACACAACTCATGCCAACGCTGCTGGCGTCCAGAGAACCAAGTGGAGGAGGGCCTTACACTCGTGAATAAGTACGAAGGAGTCGCCACGGGAGAACGTGGCCCATCTTTCTGAAGGGTTACTTTTATTGGGTAGTAATTAAAAACATTTTATTAAAACAAGTGTGGGATAAAATTAATTCACAGTTTCAAGACAAAACAGAAACTTTCCAAGGAAATCTTGGACTTGCTTTTCCCAGGACACACGGGGTCCCGTGCACCTCTCCGCCTCCGGTGCAGCATTGGTGGGAAAATTGAGAGCACTGGTGCAGCTAAGAAACACTTTAATTGTTGTTAGGTTTTTACCTTTGGAAGTTCCCTAATGGCTCAAATCAAGACGACTCTGCTGGATGTGCTATGTAATACCGAGGAGAGCACATGGCTGCTCTCAGCGTGGGATACGTGAAGGCTGCATTGCCGAACCAGGACGCAGAGCGGGGGAGCGCTGCCTACTTCCCTTTGCGCCGGCTTTCTGGCCTCTCCCACCTGACGGGCCTCAGGCTCTGTGACTCAAGAGGGTCTTAACCCTTTTATCCCAGAGAGCCTGGTAAGATGCAAACACTGTAACGAAAAGGGCTTTTCCCCGAGAAACACCATTTCCATATCACATCTCAGAGGCCATTAACGGAAAGCGTCTTTTAGAAATTTTGGGTGGTGACTTAGGAGTGTTTTTACTGCAGAAGTGGAATATGCCCACCATAAATCTTTTCTGTGCAGTCCACCCGAAGGTTACTGCAAAGCTCTCAGGGCAACTGGAATGTACACGTGCGTGCACCGCACGGGGCCTGGAGTCCGAGCTCTATCGGGGCCTGAGGGCTGTGTTCTCCAACACTGATCTATCACTACCCTTCAAGCTCCCTTCCTCCTTATCTACCTTAAATACTGAGATAAGCTGCAACACTCCGGAGCTTTGCTAAATTAGTTCAAATATTTCAAGTTCTGCCAACTCACACTTCTCCCCGCTGTTTTGGGTCTTGACTAAAAAGGTGAAGAAATATTTTGGAGGAAACCTCAGGGCCCAGCTTCATCAATCTTCATGGGCTACGCTCCTGAAATGCCAGGCAACCCAAAGCCTATCACAGATGGATTTCAGAGAAATAAACAAGCAAATCAACAGCCCAGAGTCGAGCGCTCCTCTCTCCTCAGTGGTGTTTTGCCTTCTATTGTGAAATGGCTGCTCCGGGCTCTGCAGCTTTCTACCAAAGTGGCTTTGCAAGTATTCCCGTCAAAACCCAGTGCACATGCCCAGAACTGAGCACGGCCCGGGGGGTGCCCTGCTTGGCCCGGTCTGTCTGAAGGGCGACAGGCTTCTCTCCATGGCTTCAGTGGCACCACAAGTGGCTGCCTCTGTGCCATTTTCATAAACTTTACTTGGGAACAGACAAATGTGGCCCAATACACGTAGACGAGACGGTGCAACCTGAGCCAGCAGAACGTTGCCTTGGAAAAGGCTTCTTATTTCAGTTCCAAACCACACATACTTGTACAGTTAACACATGCAGCAGGGGATATTGGTCCACAACATTCATGTTGAGGCCAAAGGCTCTGCTGTCCTCCGCCCTCCTCTCCCCACCCCCACCTGCCTTCCCAAGAACTTGTCGACTGCGTGGGAAGTTCAGAGACCAGTCAGGGGGCTGTCTTGCTGGAACACTTGCATGCTCCAACCAGGAGCGGAACTCGGACGTATTTTAATCTAAAAGAACTCAAGGAGGGGGGTTCCCTATAAATAACGCCATGTTCCAATAAACACCAAAAGGAGCCCATGTTTCCTGTAAGCCGCTTTTCAGATGGATTACTGGAAGGAGTCTTCCTTCACAGTTTTATGGCTTACTTTACTGTCATCTGCTTAAAATTTGGGTCATTTAAAACATAGATGCTAAGATCTAAGCCTTTACTTGGATGAAATATTACAGAGGAAGCAGAAAGTCTCATTCCAAGAGCAGACTCAGAGGCAGAACTCTTGGACTCCTGGGTTCTACTCCTGGCTCAGTCCCTGGGCTCAGGTCAGCCCTCGGTCAGCATCTCACTTCTAATCCCTTCAAATCATTTGTTAGTCCCTGTTGTCTAAACAGTGGGGAAACCCTGCGTAACACCCCTGGACCCTGTTCAATCAGCGGGGATGGCTATATCTCACTTCCAAGAAGCCAGGGTGACGCGTCCCTGAGCAGAGCTAGCATGCTCCTGAGAGATCAGTGTCATGGAGCAGACCCTCAAGGCTCTGAAACACTTCTCCACCTGCAAGAATCGCTGCTCCTTTAATCTGTGACCTTCAAAAACAGTACCACCTGGCATTTTCTAGTTCTTTATGGTTTCGCATTAAGTAACTCTGGTTACTTGAGCCTCAAACCTCTGAGAGGCAGAATAAGTAAAGGGGTATATTTATCCCTAATTTTAGATGAAAACTGAGGCTTAGACAGCTAGGAGACTTGCTCAAGGGCCAACGCTACTAAGGAAGGGGGTTGGGAAGTGTTCTTTTCTCTCTAACATGTGGGTCCTCAGTAAGACCCTACTTTTGGACCTAGGGAAGTGGACTGAGGGGACTTGGTTAAAGGTTTCAGGAGCCTCTGTGATGCCTTTCAAGTGCAATAAAGGGTGAAGGGCCCAGTTTCTTGGAGGCCCCTGATCAGCATGGGTCTAGCATGTGTCCCATTCACCTCTGATACCTTCAGCCATCGTGCTCCCACTCCTGGCTCCTCTGGGAATAGAGAGGAGATGCCGATGCTTAATTCCCCTTCCTTTTAGCTTCCAGGCCCACAGGTCCATGACCACCGGGCTGCTCCTCACTTAAGACGGAAGCTTTTGCTTCCAGGAGGAGTGAAAAGCTAGGCAGATGGCTGCTCTATCCAGTTAAACTTCAGTGAGACTGCCCAGTTACTGTTTGCTTTGAGGCAAACTACATACCTTCTCTGTCCCCTTTACCAGGAACACGATTCTCTCTTCACCTGGCCGACTCCTACTTATACCTCAGGCTTCATCGCAAATACCACTTCCCTAGAAAGGCCTTCTTGATCTGACTGACCACAGCTCCGACAGCCAGCCTTTCTTTCCCCTTCATCTTCTCTAATCACACGGTCTCATCCCACCCTGTACATCTCCTGTGCCATTTATCACGTTTGCAAATCATTCTTTACAGGGTTACTTGGTTTATGTTTGCTGCCCACCTTGACTGTAGCCCTTTGAGACCAAGGACAGCCTTGCTCTATATAGCTCTGCTATATTCCCAACCCCGAGTTCTTAGGGAAGTGCCAATCAGCATTCACTGACTGAGCATGCCTGAATGGTAGGTAGATGCCGGCTGGCACCAAAGTGAACCTTCTGTGGCCATGCTGGACAGCAGGGAAGAGAGACATGAACACCCTCCTGTCTGCAGCGACCATCTGTGCCTTTCCTGTGCTCCTAAAAGAATGCAACATTTTACCGAGACTTCCAAACTCACGTTACAGAAAATGCAAGTGATCTTCCTGGTCAACGTTATTAAAGTTAACATCACAAAATAATATTTTTACATTTTAACACGTATACCTCAGACCCTTTTTGAAACCAATCACTCAATTCCTTGACTGCTTTGGGATTCTAAGAATAAGGACGGTTCCTTTGGAACACTTTACTTTCACTTCTTCAGGTCTCATTGTCCTAACAAAAAGCTGGAGGTAGACTTCTTGGGCTTTGAGCAGACATGGAGAAGTAACTGGAAGTACTTCTGAAGTCTCCCCCCTCCGCCTCTCCCTAACTTCATAAATGCTTCAAAATATACTCAAGGACTGGCTGGGCTCTGTATCTGAGAATAGAATGTAAGTTAACTAACGTCAGCTCTACAGATCCTTTTAAAGAGCAGCTGCTTCCAGATGGAAGACCTTCTGGCAGAACACAGTAATGTGTCATTGGTAACGTTTCCTGGTGACAGACAAGTGGACTCATTTTAATTGGGGACAATTTTTCTTCAAATCCTATTTGAGGGAGCGAGAGGGTGTGGACATGGCCCAGGCCCTCGCATTCTAAAGGGCACACTAATTCACTCAGGGACTATTAAGCAGGCAGCGGCAAAATCCTTCTGGGCTTAAGTGGAGTCCAGCTTGGCTGAGAGCTGTAACATTCATTACTATAGCCTTTGTTGATAAGATCCCAAATTAGTCACTGAAAAGGGGGAGGCTAAAATAGGCCCCCCATACAAATAGCTAAGTTAGAGTAGTCGGATTCTTGGGATTTGGAGCCATATGGGCTGTGGCCGATGTCCTGTCTCAGCTGGTATCAAGGCAAAAAAGCATCCCTCAGCAGAACTGCCTGCCTAGTGGGGAGTTTCGTTATGAGGTGGGGACTAGCTGGCACTTTCAAGTGGAAGAACTAGGAAGGGACAGACCCACGTGGTGAACTGCAACTTCAGGGATTCCAGAACTATACCATGGGGCTCAGGAGCAAGACACAGCTGTCAGCCTGACAGTTTTCTTAACAGGCAGGCGGGGATCTACTTAGTTTGGTGAGCAGGGGAGGTTTGTAAGAATGCAATGCTATTTTCTAACCCCTCTAGTGAAGAAAAACAACATTGTGAGTGTGTATCCAGTAAATACAGATACAGACGTAGCTGTGGATCTGCGAAAGTGCATGCCAGATTTTTGTGCCTTGTTTTCATGTATTTATATTAGGCAAGTCAGAAATCTTAGTTGTGTGTAATCAGATATTGAAAAATCATATCATTAAAGCCGATGAAACATAGCAGGATAGACTAGGAGAGGCAGCAGATCTGGGCTGGAAATTGCAAAAGCCACTCCCCCCACGATCACTGACCTGGGGCCACTAAGTGTGGCTGTGTCTCTCACCGCCTGGGCTGTTTCTGATGCAAAATCCAGGGCGCCTGCCACTGGCTTGGTTACAGTGCCAACAAGCCCTTTCCCAAGGCCAGATATGAAACCGCTGACACCCCCTTCCGTTTTCACACCTTCCACTGTTGAGGTTATAACACTGGTCAATCCACCAATGATACCTAGCAAAAAAGACAAGGGCTATTTGTAACTGGGCCAAGAACAAAAGCAACAGCATTTAAAGCCAAACCCCTCAGTTCCATGCACCTGGCGAGGTAACTCAGGGGCGTTCTCTCAGTCTCTTGACAGGCCACAGGCAGGCCAACTCCAGATGGAGAACCAGCAGATCTGCCTCTTCAGTTTGGAGTCAGAGAATGTATATTATATATTCGTCAGAAGTAAAGCAGGTTCCAGTTTTAAAAATCAAAGAAAAGCTAAGAGTTTAAAAGTGGTACTTTTCAATTCCAGAGCTTGGGCAGCATATGGGCTATGGAGAGGATGTAGACAGTGGAATTAAATCTAGAGACAAGAAACCAGGGCTCTTGGGGAGACTTGGGGTCCCATAAAATAAAAGGCAGAGAGATAACTAAATACAGATCCTCAGTTTTCAAAGAACACTATGTGACTTGCCAGCACCGCCAAACGTTTGAAACGGGGTAAAAGCTGTGGCACATGTGGCTGAAAGCAGGTGGAGGCGACCAGAGTAATGACAAAGCCTGATGAAGGGCATCCTTAAAAAGCTGCCAGAGCCAGCGGCAACCTCAAGGGAGCGAGTTTGAAAGATTAGTCAAGGTCAAAAAGATATTCCAAACATTTTGAGAGATGACAGCAATGACCTTAAAGAGGCTCCACAGTGGCCAGAAGTTGGCCGGGGCTGAAGAGGACGTGGCCTTGCAGGGGAAGCGGGCCCCGTCCAGGGAGCATTTCCGGGTCCTGTGCCAGGGACACTCACAGGATGTTTACCTGGTGACGATGGGGGTGTGAGGAAGCTCTCTAGACGCCTCAGCTCTAGTGAGACAAATTGGTAAAGGAAACTGCTTGGGTGAGAATGTACTAACAATGCACAGCGCTTCTGGATTCTGGTGTGTTCGCCCCAGTGAGGCAATCTCCCTTTCCCGTCCTTCTGAACCAAGTTCATGCAGAGACAGAATATGACTGAACCTGGTCAAGCAGGCCTGCAGACAGAACTGAGCATGATCCCCGCTTTACACCAAGGGGCTGTTACCGGTGAAAGGAGGGTCTCACTCCTGGCTATGCTTCATGGGTCGCCCTTGGATGAGGCCGCTGGTTCCTCGCCTCAGAATGCACAGCCTGTGTTCTGAAGGTGCTGTACATAGTACCTAATGACCCCTGCTTGGAGGGGAGCTGGCGACCTTGAAACGACTCCCCGTTTTCTCAGCACACTGGTGTGTCCATTGAAAAAGTGAGGACAGCCATGCTCTCTCTCTGCATCCCAAGGATGCTGGGTAAATAGAGGCAATAATGCACAGCAAAGCATCTTATGTTCATTAAAAAACAGTCCTCTATTAGTCCAATGCACTGTCACTGCAGTTACTAGAAAGAAGGATTAAACCTCTAACCCCAAGGATTGCCCAACAAGCAACTTTTAAAGCACATAAACAGATTAATTTCAGCCAAGTTTTACTTCTAGCTTGATGTCTCCTTGGGGAACGCTCCCTTTCCAGTTGGGCAGGCTTAGGGAAAGAAAGGCATTTTAATCCAAACCTCGCCCTTAGGAAGCTGATAAACAAAAACTCTCCTAAACACAAAGAGACACATGATTTTTTTATTATCGATATTCCTCCTCCTTGACATGACTTTCTGGTAGCTTCAGACTATTTCTAGTAATCTGGTACAAACAGTTCACTTTAGTAACCATTACTAAACATGAGCTACATGCCAGGTATCATGTGAGGTAGCAAGTACAAAGGTGAATTCAAAGTGGTCTTCCTGCTCTCCTGGCCTCACAGCCTATCAGGGAAGCAAGATGCACACAGCTGGCTACATACGCAACCACGCCCTCCTTGTGTGCCCTAATCATCATTAACTCTAACTGGGGACAGTGGAGTGGGGCAAATGTCCTTTGAGTTGGGACTTACAGGCTGAACAGGGTTTTGAGAGGCAATGAAGTGAGGCAGAGGGAGGGAGGGCAGAGGGACGTGAGGCACAGGGAGCAGTAGGAGGCCTGGGGTGGCTGGGGGACAATAGTCGGGAAAGGTGTCTGAGTTCACATGTCCAAGGGCCTTGACGAATGCCATGCTAAGAAGTTTTGAGAAACATACAACAAAAGGCAAATGAGTCAGAATTAAAGCATTAAAAGTCAGAATTCAAACAAATTCAGAGAATGGGTATTTACACAAGAGTCAGAAACATCTGGCCCACAAACCTGGCGGCCAGGTTCATACCTCACTCTGTGGAAGGAATGCTCAGAACGCAGAGGGCAAGTCTAGAAGCAGCAGATCCATATTCTAAAAAGAGGTTTTGTTGCTTACACCTTGCGACACCTTGGGAACAGAAGCCAGAGCGCAGGAAGGAAGGCCGTGTGCACGACACTTTGAAAATGAATGAAGAGCTCTCACAGGTGGTAGCAATTGTAAGGGGAATAAAATAAGAGAGCTTGGATGGCTACCGGGCACCACGATGCCAAGCCAGGATCGACACTGTTGTCAGCTCTCTTTTTCCCGCTGGCAGTCGGATGGCTGAACAGGCACCTCTGAGGACTGCGGCAGAAGAGCCACTGTCCTACAGCCAACAGCAGGTGACTTACCATGGGCCAGGCCATGGATGCCGGCTACCAGGTGCTCGCCACTGGTGGCTGCGTGGTATCTGATGTACTCCCGCTCCGACTGATGCCGGTTGTCCATTGTCTTTCCTAAGCCATCCGACAAGGTCCCCGCAAACTGCAATGAATTAAAAACAGAAGGAGAAGAGTTTTAAACCCGTAGCAGAATTTTTGTTACTTTAATTATCCTAGCTAATAAAGAGGGAATATGCTAATTGACCCTCATGCCATCGCAAAGATGGCAGAGCCCACAGCCAATAAGGAGGGAATATGCTAACTGACTGCCATGCCCTCAGAGATGGCGGCGCCCACAGCCACAAGATGGCTGGCAGGGGAGGGCAGTTAGAGGCGACCAGGCCAGCAGGGGAGGGCATTTGGGGGCAACCAGGCCTGCAGGGGAGGGCAGTTAAGGGTGACCGGGCCGGCAGGGGAAGGCAGTTAAGGGCGACCGGGCCAGCAGGGGAGGGCAGTTGGGGGTGACTGGCCCAGCAGGGGAGCAGTTAGGCATTGATCAGGCTGGCAGGGGAGTGGTTAGGGAGTGATCAGGCTGGTAGGCAGAAGTGGTTAGGGGCAATCAGGCAGGCAGGCGAGTGGTTGGGAGCGAGCAGTCCTGGATTGTGAGAGGGATGTCCCAGATTGGAGAGGGTGCAGGCTGGGCTGAGGGACAACGCCCCCAGTGCACGAATTTCATGCACCGGGCCTCTAGTTTTAAATAAATGCCTTCCTTGCTCCTCGCTGGAATTCAGTGAATACCAAGTGAGGGAGAGATAAACTGCTGAATTACGTATACTCTGTGTCCCAGGAGAGTGGTTCTCAAGCATGGGACGCTTACAGGTGGACACACCGCCTGCAAACAACCACTGACAATCCATCATGACATTTACCTTCCTCAATTCTACTGCAAACTTACCAAAAAGTAAAGGTTTAACAAAATGGCCTGGGGGAGGAGAGGGGAGCTTTGGGGTTCCCTAATGTTAAAGGACAGAGGCTCTCTGCTCTAACAATCAGTGGGATACCAAATAGAAAATGTGGCAAATTTTGCTTTAGGGTTTGGCATCAAAATTTTTAGAGAAATCAAATGCCCTGAAGTAATGCCATTTCTTTCACTTATTCAGTAATTACCGAGTGCCAGGTGCCGGCCCCATTTGTCAAAAGAAGAAAGAGAAGTATATGTAAAAGTTCACAGGTTAGGTCACCTTTTATTCAATGGCACATTTGAACTCATGGCTTCCCATGTAAACTCTGTCCCCACCAATCAGAGAGAGATTTTATTTATCCTGGCCTATTTTAACCAGAGAAGCTGTCCCATTCATCAAAGCTGGATAAAAAGGACATAAAAGTCTGTTTTGTCACAAGACAATTTGAAAAGGTTTAAAGTGACAGTTAATAAACCACAGGGTACTTATCCTCATCGTTCAGGCATAAAAAGGGAAGGATATCAAATATATAATTAACCTTCTCGGGAAGGATCTACCAAAACAAGTGGTATAAGTGCCAATGACCCAGGACTAACCTTTCAGAAAACACACAGGAATGTTGCTCAGATATAAAGCGCAGTGGGAAGATGTGAGGCAAACAGCCTGCCCCGAAGACCCAGGATGCTGGGTGGTCACCAGGAGGCCTGCCACACTGTGGTAGGGACAGGGGGTCACACAGATCTGCCCTGACGCCCTCAGTCCTAGGCTTCTAGATGCCAGTGACAGGGGAAGGGGCATTCTGGGTAAGAAGAGGGACTGGAGGCAGGAGCAGCAATTCCACGGGAAGCAGTGGTCCCTGCAGCAGGACATGGGAGCACCCCTTTCCTTCACTCGGCCCAGATGCCTTCATGCTCTAGGGCAGTGATTAACGACCTTGCTAGAGAGGCAATCCCTATCATCAGTTGCTTTTTGCCTTCCCTTCCCTGTCATTCCCTAATTAGAGAACTTCAAGTAAATGGAAATGAATTTTAGAATTTCCTTTAGGATGAAGACCCCCTGGAATGTTTGTGAAGCCAGCGCTGTGAATCACTAAGTGGGGGTTTTAGTCAGGAACCCCATCTATGAGCCAGGGGCCTGGGCATCTGACCAAAACAGATCCTAGTCCTCTCTCAACCATTCCGGTGGCTACACGACCCCGAGTGAGGAGCCCGCCCGGGGCCCCCTCTCGGCTCCTGGAGAGCAGTGATAGCACCAACACTGCCTTGCGGCCGTGGCTCGGGGTGTGGCGTCGAGTCAGCATTCTCACTGTTATCACAGTCACGACTAGTCCCAGGAGAAACACCCTGCATCACCTGAAGGACGCCTTTCGAAGATTTAGAATGATGGTCATTTGCATTAGGATTGACCATAACTAAGGAGAAAGCAACCACCAGCCCTTTGCGGAGTGAGCTTCTGGAGTGGCACCATCTGCAAAATTAGTGCTGGACTCAGCAGTTTCCAAAGCCCTTTCCAGCTCTGACAGCGTGTGACCTCTGATCCGAGTTAGAATGTCTTTATCAAGCACGTACGCTGGGCCAGCGCCGGCCTAGGTGCTGCCGATGGTGGAGGGTGGGAACAGAGGGCAGCCTGGCCCTAGCCCCAAGGACAGTCTCGGTAAGATCCCACCTCCCCCCGTGGACAGCCAGCAGCAGGAGCAGGAGCCGCAAACTGGGAGCACCGGGGAACTGCGAAAGGAGAGGGAAATACGACCCTTGTTTCTGGAAAGGCCCAAAGAGCCACTGCCATGTTCAGGAATTCTGCAGGTGCCAGTGTTCTTCACTCAGAGCTCGGACAACAGTGCCTCCAGGATG
Source organism: Myotis lucifugus (assembly GCF_000147115.1). NCBI lineage: Eukaryota > Metazoa > Chordata > Mammalia > Chiroptera > Vespertilionidae > Myotis > Myotis lucifugus. The sequence continues at coordinate 206,562 of NW_005871628.1, forward strand.
CCTCAGGAGGGGGGGTGGGGGGGGCGGGGGGAGGAGTGTGAGGGGAAAGCACTGTCCTCAGAAGTGCAGGCTCCTCTCAGGGTCTTGTTCCCATTCTCCTTAAACTCCTAATTTGCTTGAAAAGAGATTTCATTGGAAGAGATATGAAGCGAAGGCCCATCTACCTATTCCAGCAGCTGACTAGGAAGAAGTTAAAAATGCCAATATACTGGCCCTGGCCCCTAGAGAGAATAAGGGAGAATAATCTAGGCAAACTGCCCTATACCAGCCTCTCTCCAGCACCCCCCCTCCCACCCCATCAATGAAGCAAGCCTAACACCCAAGGTTTATGAGTGAGCCTGGGCCAAAAGCCTAGTTGCCAACAGATTCCGCTGCAGCCGCCTCGGCCCCCAGCACTGTCTGGTCTTGGGTTCTCTACAGAAACCACTCTGATCTCAGGAGGAAGAGATGAGGGGGCCCAAGAGAGCACTCTCCCCTTAAATGCTGGTTCTTCCATGTGCTTGCTCCTTGGGTGCCCACCTTTACCGTGGCAAGGTGCCTACAATCTAGTCAATTTACTCTCTGTCTTCTAGCTGAATTCCTACGCCTCTGTCCGTAAAGAAATTACTCATGCAAGCCAGCTGAACTTGTCCTTTGTCACTTTTGAGTAAAAGCTAAGGATACAAAGACACTAACAGGAAATGATTATAAAATCTTCACCCATGCCCTGCCGGCGTGGCTCCGTGTTTGAGCACTGACCTATGAACCAGGAGGTCACGGCTCAGTCCCCAGTGTAGGGCATGCAGGAGGTGGCTGATCATTGATTCTCTTCATTATTGATGTTTCTATCTCTCACTCGCTCTCCCTTCCTCTCGGAAATCAATAAAAAATATATTTAAAAAGATAAAATCTTCACCCCTAGAAATGTGGCTTTGAGAACTCAGAAAATATAGGAAGATGTTAAAATCTACGACTCAACCAAACCCAGAGTGATGAGAGGCTAATCAGATTTTACGAAAAGAGCCATTTCACAGGAACTAAACTGAAGCCAGCCTGGTGAAGGGTCCTGTGGTTGAAGCCCGGGCCTCGGGCCAGCCGCTTGGGCTTCTGAGTGCTGAATCCAGGGCACCACAGAGCCTGTGGCCTTCTCTCTCGCTGTGGGAGCACTGAGTCATCCTTAATTCTATCTCTCACTCCCACCTCAGTGGGAAAGCAAATCACAGCGAGTATCTTATTTCTCCCTCAAAGACAGGGTGACAGCTTGGGCTGGAGAGGGAGGTGACTCCAGGAAGCTCTCTTTATGCTGCCCTCTGGCATGTCTTCCCTGAGGCTGCAGTGTTATTTCACCCATGTCCTTGACTTTGAAGATGATCGTCAAAACAGAGCGGGGACACTCATGAGAGCTACCCCATCCCGTGGGAGTGACGGTGCAAGACATCCATCAAATTTATTTCGAAACTTTTTCAGAGCAGATGCTCTCTGGCATGTTCGTGGATGATCGAAGTGGGAAATGAAGGCTGGAGGCAGATATTCAGATCATGCCCGGGGAAAACGAGTTGTGGCGGCACTGGGGGAAAGGCTGAATTCATCAGGAGAGGAGCGAATCCAATCCAGCTACGCACCAGTCAATCGACCCCAACCCCTACTGTGTGCCAGGCTAGCAAGTGAGAACCAGAAATGAGAAGTGGTCCCTGCCTCCCGCCTTCAGGACCTCAGCCAGGAGGTATGTATGTGGCATAACGGAAAGACATTCATTCATAGCAGAGTTCAAATTCTGACTGTGCCATTTATTAACTGTAAGATCATGGACAAGTAACAACCTCTGTGAGCCTCCATTTCTTCATCTTCGAAATGGGAAAAGAATATCCACTTACAAGGATATACACGTAAAGCACTAGACACATGTACAGTACTTGCACGGAGCCTGAAACGTCAATTTCTTCATGTGCAAAATGGGAACAGTCAGATCCCACTGGCTGTTGTGAGGACTAAGTGCGATGCGGCATTCGGCTCCATGACTGTGGAGGGGCATGAAGCACCAGGGCAGCGAGCATGTGCCAGGCTTGCACACTGGGAAAGGACTAGCAATTGGGAGGTAATTTGCAGATAATTTGTAACTCTACTCGGGATAAACATAACTTCAACACCAGAAGGACCATTTGCAGAGACTTAAGTCAATATAGTTCATTTTGTAGCAATTTCAAGTCCACAAAAAACACACACACAAAAAAAACCTTAAGGCTGCAAGTGAACACTGTCCTTGCTAAAATGAAAGGTTCCAAGGAACAGAGTGTCCTTCAGAAAACCTGCTATTACATTTGCAGAGACAACAGGGATCTCCGCACCCCACCCCCTTCTCTCACCAGAGGACGCTCAGAGCACACCACACTCGTGAATTCTGGCCACAGCCTGAAGTCATTGATTTCTCTGAAGCCATATTTTCAGCCAGGGGGTAAAAATGTCAGAAGAACTTCAAGATGTCAGTCCTACTGCCTCGCCAACACACAGTGCGTGTCAATACCCCACCTTCCAAAAATAATCCCATTGTCTAGAGAAACGGAGCCACTACAAATTAGGCTGGGTTTGGGGCTGGGCTCAGAACAGATGGTTTTACAAAACTGACATTCAAGTAGATGCTGGAATGGTGAGAGAGAAAAATATTCACACTGTGTCCCTCTGTTCTGTCCGATCAGTTTTCCTGACCCTTTTATGATATGCAGCAAGCCTGGGATGCCAGCGGCATTTGGCCAGTGTAACGGGAGCCTCGGCTAGAGTTTCTCCCCCTTCTCTGGGGTTCTTCTTTCACAGTTATTTACCTAATGGAAATTTCCTCTTTAATATTCTTGCTCACTGAGGAGTTGCTGGTGACGGTACTTTTCTTGTCACCAGGGGAGACGGTGAGCACGTCTAACAGGAAAAGGAGGAGAAGGACAGGCCCTGCCGTGTGAGGAGAGTCTGTGTTCTTCCAAGTCCGAGGCTGTCCAGCTGCGAGTCTCGGCCACCAGCACAGCTCCAGCTCTGCTCAGCGCTGCCCACGAGGAGCTATGCTGAACATTCAAATTCGCAAAACCCAGCGAGCTACATATTGTGTCTGTAAGTGGGGAGGACTGAACTGTGTGGGGGCTGCCCCCCTCCATCAATCAGGGCCCAGGAGTCAAATTCTCATTCTATCCCTTACTAAGCATGCACCCGGGGAGAGCTGCTGATCTTCCCTGAACCTCAGTTTACCCACCTGCAAACAAACAAACAAACAGATATCCTCGCCTCTAAGGAGTGCCGTGAGGGTCGGGAGGTGATGCCAAGGACTTGGCACGGTGTCGGCACCCACGGCCTCATGTTGCTGAGCTTCTGAGAAGCAGCTCCGAGGCTTCCAGGGCGCTGGCTCACTGCTAGGCACCCTCCTCAGGTCAGGAGGACTCGTCCCTCGGGGCTAAGATGCCACCGCTTCTCTGCTTCATGTTGTCAGCATGGCCACGGCTCAAAAGGAGGCTGAGAGGGAGTTCCGCCTTGATGTGGAAAACCCCTTTTGTGATTCTTGTGAGCCAGGAGGGGTTAAAGGAAAATGGGACCCAATGAGCAGTGGGGATCTGTCACCAACACAAGGCAAACCAAACAGCTAGTCCTCACTCAGCCAAATGGCGAAGGCGGCGGTGGGGGCAGGGAAAGGGCATTTAAAAAAGGCACGGAACAATTTGAGGTTTGGCAAGAAAGAGGCATTTTTGGTCCCCAGATCTCTATCCAGTAGATGTGGAGCAGGTTTGTCTGTTTTCAGTTCTGCTCGGTTGTGGCTGTGTATGTAGCCCCTTAAGGCAGAGAAAGGGGAAAGAATCCAGAAAAGAGACCCTGAATGAGAACAATCAAGACATTTTCAAGCTCGGACTGACATTCTACTCTAGCAACATGCTTAAGCCAATGACCTTGCTTTTTTGGGGGGGAGGGGGGTGGGTGGGTGTTCTCTGGAGAGCTAAAGGCCTCCTGCCCTAAGACATACACCATGTTGCTATTTCACGGATAAACACTTATCAGGCAACAGACACTCCTTTTCAGTTAAGAAACAAAGTCCTCCAAAGCCACCCAGAATTATCTCAGCGCACAAGGTCTAAACATAAGCAACAAAGTCAGACCTCAAGATGGTCCTCTTCTCAGAGCCCGGGACGCACGCCTGCGGAACTGGCAAGGCTCTGCTGCTCTGACCCACTTGTGAACTCAGATGTGTTTCAGATTCATAGAGGCTTGGAGTGGTGCGAAGCACTCGGCATAGGGTTTTGCTTTTTCTTTAATAGGGCTCGGTGGCGTCTGCTATGAGGCTAAAAGCACAGAAATAAGCAGAACACCCACAGGAAGACTGATTTTCATCGCCAGACAAGTGTCACGGCTTAGTCACGTCCTCTCTTCCCTGTTTCCTCCGTGTCAATCAGAAAGCATCGTGTGCAGGATGAATCTTTAAACCCAGCTGGGGACGGGATGGTGTCCCCCCACCTTCCAGCTCTTCATCAGCGAGGCCTCGTACACCTTCCGCAGAAGGGGTTGGGGCAGTGCTGAGGGTGCAGGCCTCCCTGCCTGCTGCGGAAAAGTCCCCGAAGCTCGCAGACAGAGTCAGAGGGGGGTTCTGCACAGTTAGGGCTACACGGGGGGGGGGGGGGGCACGCCCTCCCACCCCACACGAAACCTCCAGTTTTGCCATCTAACAAGGTTTTCACTACGCATAAACGGCCCACGCCTCGGTACCGAACCAGGAGATAGAATATGATGTGAAAGAAAAAACCATGAAGAACCCTGTGAGGTAGTCACACCAGAATGCCTGACTCGGCAGATAAGCTATTTCAACACCAGGAAAGCACACAGGCTTGGAGGCCACGAGTCTCAATCCCGGCTCTGTCACTAGATCCAACTGGGTGAACGTGAGCAACACACACACATTCTCATCAGGATGGGTGTCTTCGTCTAAAGACAGGAGAACACGACCCACAGACCTGCTAATCCAGAGAGGCCTTGGTTTTAAAAGTACTTGGGGAAAAACACAAAGAATGTGTACAGGCCAAGGGTTACGACTACAAAATCTATTCTTCTGAGTGTCCCACTGCCCCTCCCTCCCCAGCTGAATGCTGTGTGTGTCTCAGCCTGTGACCGAGGAATCGCCTGTACCCATTCTGGAACAAAGAGAAGCTTAAGGAAGCCAATTATAACAAAAGAAAATCTCCAAATACGGAAATTTAGAAATGAAACCAAACATTTTACAACAGAGAAGAAGCTCGAGCTTATTGCGTTCCCAGCCACAAGCACTTCATTCCTGTAAAGAACTTTGCATTTCAAGTGAGTAGACATATTCTCTTTAATGCCAAAAGCCGGGAAGAGAGGCGACGGGTGATGTGACTGAGAACAGTCCCAGATGCCAGGCACCGGTACAAGCTGAACTTCTTACTGAAAAAGTCAGATATGTTTCAAGGGTTTGAAATATCTTGAGAGAATTTTCAGGAAAAAATCTCCCCAACTGGATGTCCAAATAAAAGAAGTTTTAGGTGAGTAAATAGCAAAATTGGTAAAGGAAAGCTTCCAACTGCTAAGACCACACTGTGACCTTTGGAACTGTAAACATCGGTCAGCAACGTTGCGTCTCAGGCACTGTTCTAAGGGCTTAACAGTTGGGAAAACAACAAACCTACGAGGTAGGCTCTGCTATTATCACTGTTGTGCAGATGAAACGTAAAAGACCACAACTGTCTCTAACCACAACTGTCTCTAACAAGAGTCTGCTAGGTATTACCCACATATGATAGTGGGTAATATATGAAGGGAACCCAACCAAAATTCCTTCCTGAACGCCAGTAAAAATCTTATAGAGACACCAGGTAAGATACCTTTCTTTTCCCAAGCAGTGGCGGTGACAAAGGAAGGTAGCTGAGGGAGTACGTAAATGACCCAGTTTCTGAGAAATTACATGCAATCCCTGGACCAGAAAGAGGGCCAGGCTCTGACCCCTTCTTGAGCAATACTCCAATCAGACGCCTCACACCTTCCATCACCTGGACTTGCCCTTAGGCATGCAGCCTAGGCTCCCCCGTCTCCCTTCCCCAAGCTCTCACTGTCACCACCGGAAAAAGCCCCAGAAAAAGAGGAGGTTCTGTAAACGTTCATTAGGGGATCAATTACAACACATCTGATCACAGAACTCGCGTGTACCAATGAGGCTGGGAAGAAAGATGGAGGCCAGCTGGGGCAGGGACCGAGACCAGTGATTTCCAGAGCTCCTGACTGCGGAGAGGCCTGCTCTTCCTCCCCAGCTTCTGGCAGAGGATTTGCTGAAGGAGGTGGCGTGCCAAAGCCACAAAGCTAAAAGATTTAATTAATCAGAGCTGGTCTGGTCAAGCAAACCGAACTCCAGAAATTACAGGGAGAGAACAGCACAAACCAGCCGTGCTCCTAGCGCAAGACACGATCTTGGAAGGGCACCCAGTTCAGCCTCCATTCCTCGCCCCTCCATCTCTGCCACTCCTCTCTCTCCCAACACCGCCCAGCCATCCGGGAGCAGTGAAACTGTCCCGGGGAAACCAAGGTGCTGTTCCTACGAGCCTGCATTTGCAGGACGCTAAAGATACAAAGGCCAACCCTTCGTTCTAGGTAATGTTCGGGGAAGCCATGCCTCAGCAACCGTGACGAATGCTAGATGAGACCACAGACTGGGACCAGGTCTTCAGCATCGGGGAGGTTGGACCTCTTTTTGGGGGGCAATAGGGGATGGAAGGCAGATCAGATCCTAGGTACTTCAGTCCTGTCTCATTTCTCCTGAGCTTGGCTTGATCCAAGGCTCAAGTGAAAGGCCAAAAGAAGATTCTTTTTTAAATGGAAAATGTTTCCACACCTTCAGGTGGAATAAAATAAAATAAAAATGCAATTGGCTTAGTTCCATTTCCCAGTAGCTCCTCAGAACCCTCTGGTCTCTGCCAGGAGGCCCCTGGTGCCTTTCAGCGGGTATTCCTACCTCTGTCATCTTACAACCCTACGAGGGGTGACCTGGGAGAGGACACTGAGCCCATCTACTTCACACTCATCTACTTCCTGCAGATCTGGTGGGTTTTTTGGTTTTTGGTTTGTTTTTTAGCAGAATTAGCCATTCACTGCTGAATTAGCCATTCCTAGGTTAATAAATTTCAGGCCTAAAAAACAAGTCCTGGAATGAGGAAGAAAACACAATTCATTGAGCTCAATAGCTGCCCTTTCTAAAGGTGACTCACTGGGACTATTCTGATGTGTTGCTTTCAAGAGAAAACCTTCAATTGCTAGAAAGAATAGAAAACAGGGGCTCTGGTTCAATATACTTCCTACTTAAAAGAGAACTAATTAACCCTTACTTATCAGAAAGATTCCCCCATTCTCTGATCTAAACAGAACTGATTCTTTAAGACTAGGTTTCCTTAAGGGCCTCTGTTATGATTTCAAGAGCTGAGGCTGATTCTCTAGCTCCCCTTCCATTGCCCTTCCCCAGAAAAACTAATTCTTCCTCAAGATTCTTCCCTTTAAATACCGGGCTTTGATCCTTACTGAAATACAAGTCCCGCTGGGACATTCTTGCCGTTATATACCCTTTACTGCAAACGAAAAGCCCAGAAAACAAGTTTTGCAGGGGAGGTACACAGGAAGAAATCAAAGCACTGGGCACCAGAAGGAAAGAAGAAATACAAATCCTCTCTGGAGAAAAAGAACCTAAGTCAGAACCCCCAATTTTTTTTTTTTTACACAATGTCCAGCATACAATAAAAATTACCAGATATGTAAGTGAATAAAATGACTGAAAACTGAGGGGAAAAAAGAAACATAAAATCACTCAGCAGTTATCCAGACATTAGAGCTATTTGATACAACGTTTACAATAGTATACAATGATCTTCCAAAAGTTATAAAAAGAGAGAAAATTTTACCAGAGAACTGAAATTAGGATTTTAATAAATGGCTGAAGAGCAGAGTGGATAGAGTATCAAAGAGGATTAGTGAACTAGAAAAAAAGTCGGCAGAAATATCCAGATCAAGGTATGAATAAAAACAAGGGGGTGAAAGACAGAAAGGAGCTTAAAAGACGTACGGGACATGATTAAAAAAAAAAAGTTCAACTTCCATGTAACTGGAGTCACAGAAAGAAAAGAGAGAAAGAGGGCAGAAGCAGTATCTGAAGTGACATTAGCCAAGAATTGGTAGCAAGAATCAAGCTACAAATTCAAGATGCTATATAAATCCCAAGCCAGAGAACCCTGTCTAGGCACATTATTATAAACTAAAGACAGAAAATAGGCAGTCAAAGGAAAACAGGCATATCACCTTCACAGGAGCGACAATTATACTGACAGCACTTTCAACAGAAATAATAGAACAATAATGGGATCATTAAAGGGCTGAAAGAAACTTGCCAATCCAGAATTCTAAATTCAGTGAAAATATCTTTAAAAATATGGGTGAAATAAATATATTTTCCGGGGGGAAAACCAACCTGAGAAAACCCATTGCAGAAGACCCACAAAAGAAAGTTCTTTTGTGAAAAATGACCCTATATGGATACGCAAAGAATGAATGATAACAGGACAAATAGGTGTATAAATCTAAATGAATATTGACCATTACACACACACACACACACACACACACACACACACACACACAAATGGGACGAATAAACACTCAATGACCGAGTATAATTCTGCACCTGTGCTCCAGGACCTTGAACAAGGTCACAGCAACATCGTTCATAAGAGCAAACCGCTGGAAAAGTCCAAACATAGACTAGACACATTATGACACATTCAAACGATGCAGTACTAGATAGCAGTGAAAACATGAGCTACAGATAAACCTATCTATATGGATGGTTATCAAAAATGTAATGTTGCCCAGCCAGAGTGGGTCAGTGGTTAAGTATCAACCTATGAACCAGGAGGTCACAGCTCGATTCCCGGTCAGGACACATTGCCCGGGTTGCCAGCTCGATCCCAAGAAGGGGGCATACAGGAGGCAGCTGATCAATGATTCTCATCATTGATGTTTCTATCTCACTCTCACTCTCCCTTCCTCTCTGAAATAAATAAAAATATACTTATAAGTAAGTAAATTAGTTCTACACTTATTGCCACCCCTGCCTATTTTTCTATTGACTGAAGGTTCTGAGGCATGTGCCACAGTAAATAACACAAGACAAGCATCAAAACACCTAACGGTATCCCTCAATACCCACACGTGCGGACGTAAGGGGAAATGTAGGAACATATTAGTGGCAGCTGATGAGATTTCTTAGCACCTCCCAGAGAAGCAGGGGCCCAGACATCACTTGCTCCTGGGCTGCCCATAGAGACCTGAAGGGCATATCTGAGACCAGCATCTAGGGAGGAAGTGCTCCAGGACCTTGAACAGGGACCTTCCAGAGTCCCAGGCAAAAAGGAGGAGGCCAGACAGGAAGGACTCCCTGAGGCGGGTGGCACACTATCGCTCCTTCACCCAGCGTGCCCATGGGCTGGCGGGCGGGCCAGAGGAGTCTCAGAGGATCTTGAAACTTCCTTACCTAAGTCTCCCAAGGGGTCAGAGGCCTGGGAACACAGGAGTTCATTGCCCTGACGCTTCTTCATCTTCAGGGAAGTGCCACAACCTCCCATCAGCAAAAGAAGAGTGAGTGCAGAAGGGACTGAAAACGAGCCTCAGAACTTCAGAAAGGAACAAGATGAGAAAGGAAAGTTGGAAGATAGTTCCTTACAAAAACCCAACAATGACACAACCTGAGTTGTTTCAACAGGATGGCTCCCAATGCTGTTGAGAGCATTGCCGTGAGAAGGGGAGCCAGGGTGGAGGCAGGGGCTGCTCAGTAACCCAGCCGTACATCCCTGGGCAGCGGGCAGCAGTGGGCGGTGGGAGGCAGGTGTCCACACGTTTGCCATGCAGCCCCACTTAAGTGCAGGCTTGAGAGTGAAAGGACCCAAGGTGTCCCCACCTGCCCTGAGATTCTGAGTGTAGGGGACTGTTAAGGCTCAAAGTTCCAAGAAGCCAACAGGAAACCGATGCAGCCTTCGTTTAAACACTGGTAGAGAAACAGGAGCCACTGCTTCTCACAATAAATGTCCCCTTTGAATTCACAAAGTAAAACTAAAATCCGACTCAAAATCCGAACAGTTACCTGCCTTGAGAGGAAACAGGAAAGGAGGGATTTCCCAAATTGGGAGGATGGGGCAAGGGAAGGCTGGAGGAACAAGAACCATGAAACACATGCCTGTAGAATATATTCTTCCCTCTCAAACCAAGGTCATCTCTAGGTTAGCTTTGTCTAAAGAAAATGGTAAAACAGTTAGGTGGACGGATCAAATGGGGTCAGGTAAGTTAATTTCCCAAAATGTGGTCTGGGGCTCAATGGCAAACATTCCATCTACTGTGCTCCAGATTATGCAAAAACTCACAGCTGAAGGAGCCCCTCCCCCTCCTTCCTGCCTTGCCAGCCCGCTGGTTTAAGAGAGGGGTACCCGTGCGGCTCGAGAGCCACATGCGGCTCTTTGGTCCCTTGAGTGTAGATCTTCCTAAGCCTTAGGAGTACCCTAATTAAGTTAATAACAATGTACCTACTTATATAGTTTAAGTTTAAAAAATTTGGCTCTCAAAGGAAATTTCAGTCGTTGTACTGTTGATATTTGGCTCTGTTGACTAATGAGTTTGCCGACCACTGGGCTAGACCAACGCCTTCTTCCCCTTTAACAGAACCCCAGTCAGTTTGCTCGGGCTCTCGGAGGGCGATTTTCTGCTATCTAGATGGAGACACTATTAGCTAACTGGAGATGTTGGAGGTAGCCCATGGCTCAGTCCTGGGCGGAGGTGTCCTGGCCAGAAAGAACAGTGGGGCTGGGTTTGCCACCTACCTGCTGTGAACAGCTCATGATTTGGTTTTAGCTCTAATTCTATAGGAAGCAAGTCAGGTTTGTTTTTTTCCCCCAAGAGGGTAGGGGGCTGTTGATTTTGTTTTGGCCTCTTCTGTGAAAAGTGTAAGCTCTACCCATACACATAAAAAATACCTGTAAAACATTAACAGCTAACATTTGATGTATGCAGATATGATCGTATCATGACAATAATACTGGACTTAAAAAATAAACACTTCAGTTTGGTCTCTCTCTTCCCTTTGAAACTCACTTATACTTGATCAGGGGAGAGAAGGGGACCCAGGGGTGTAAAATGGCCGGCCAGCCTCTCCCAAGTGACTAGTCGGTCCAGAGGCACTGGCTGCTCTCTGCCCTGGGGCCGCTGCTGCTCTCTGCACCGAGCCTCTCCGCCTGGGCTGCCTTCGTGTGCCCTCTAGTCCCCGCCACTTCCTGTCCACGTGGCATCTATCTCCTTGGACTTCGAGTTCCTTACTCTGTGTAGACCTCCCTTGCCCTGGGTAGAGAGGTCTGCCCCACCGAACCAGACTTCTGTCCTAGCGCCTGGGACACTTTCTCCCCGAAGCATTGGTTACAGGACCTTCTCCCGAGCTAGACTGAGACCCTTGGAGGAGGTGGGGGGGAGGGGGGGAGGGAGGAAACTTGATTTATTTGTCTCTGCTGCCCTGCACCGAGCACAGAGCCTGGCACCTTTAACTGTCCACATGCTGCTGTGGCCTTATTGTGTAGACACATGAACAACAGAGGAATATGAGGTTATGGTTCCTGCACACAGGTCTATATTCAGACAGCTCTCGTGTGGCCTGGAACCCCGTTAAATCAGCACTAAGTGTGTGGGACGGGGAAGAGCATTCTCTGGGTCTCAGCCCACACTGTGGCTTGGAAGGGCGGTAGAGCATCAACAAGAGAGCTACAACAGAGGATGCTGCAGGAAAGCACTGAACTGTGACCCAGACTCTCTGCAGCCTCTTGGCACACAGCCTCACACGGTGAATTCTGCAAACATGACACCGCTCAGGGTCCAAGAATGAGGCCCACTCGACGGGCTCTGACCCAGACAATCCCGGTTCCTATCCTGGCTCTTCGTAGCCTTGGGCAAGCGGCGCAGTTCCTCTGAGCCTCCACGTCCTTGTACGTGAAGTGGGACTAGGGTCACTGTGAGGACTCAGCGGGCTGATCCACGTGAGACGAGAACAGTACGTGGCCACGGGGAAGCGGTCAGTGAACACTAGCGAGGAGCATTTTTAAAGTCCCACTCGGCTACTAGCTCGAATTCAAACGCCCTTCAGTGGGCAGTCCTGTTTCTATACAGCGATACTGAGGAATAAAGCTAATAAGGGTAATTAACATCTTTAACACTTCAAGCAAGTGTACACAAACATATTCCACCTAATTGCTCTGCTGTAACTATTTCACAGACTGCACAGTGAGGAAGCCTCCTGTCAGCTTGGACAACAGACTTTGTGAGACAAAAGGCAAGGAAATACAAAATTAACATTGTGGTCACTCCTTATCAGAACACAGACAAAGCGAGCGAGCCAGCAGTCCGGAATGAAGGAAACAGGTTGTTGGCTTGATTGGAATTTCCTAGGATTGTTACCATGTAGCACGAAATTAAGCCAAATGTTTCTTTGCACACAGTTAAGTTTATGTGAAATATATCAGAAATGATATAGTTAGGGCTCTGGGTTTGTGTGTGAACAAAACTGCTTTCAAGAAATGTAGAAATGTATCATTAGGAGGTTGATTAAGAAAATGCCATAGATTTGAAGTTCCCTAGATCTATAAATAAGTTCATTCAGCGCTGGTTGGGGTGGGGGTGGGAAATCTTCAGGCTAAATACACAAAGGAGCAGGTAAACCAACACAGGTGACCTTTCTTCTGAAGTGGGTGTGACTGTCAGATGAACTATATGCACCAACACAGCATTTTCAAGACAGTACGAGCTCTGACATTTCAAACCAGGACACCACCACCTCAGCAACTAAAACTGAAGAGCATCATGGTGTGCTGATTTACTTCTTCCTCCCAGAAGTACGCCCCCCCCCGACACACACACACACACACACACACACACACACACACAGCTGGCAAGTGGGTTTTCCGAGCCACAGGGGAAAACCTGGAACACACCACAAGTACCCAGATGTGTCAAAGTGGGGAAAGAGGACGAAAATCAAGCAGCTGACCTACAGTGTTTCAAGAACAGAATGTCTCCAGGAAAATGTGGCAAAATAGGTCTTTGATGATAAATGTAATTCCACAAAACTAGCAGCTAAAAGAAGCACCAGGCAGAATGAATGACAATTTAAGGTTAGAAATAACCAAATGTTCAGACTCTTCCATTTGTTTTCTTCTGTTTTCAGGGATAAGAGAGGAATAAAGAATGTGCTGGAAATTTGGGGCATGTGCTCCAAACCTTCCCCGCACCCCGCTCCTCCTCCTCCTCCTCCTCCTTCTCCACCTCTTTCTCCCTCTATTCCTCTTTGTAAAAGGCCTTTAATTAGCTCACATCCTCTCCTGACCGGGGCTCCCTAATCCATTCTGACACAGCCTGTTGGCCAGGCAGTGGGGACTGAGCGCAGGCCCTATTAGCCGGCTCCCAGCGGATCCCGCTGCTCTTATCTCTGCAGATGCCTGATGAGTTTGGTATCTTCCCTCCCAGCCCTCCTGGGAAGCCGCCCCAGCAGGTGCCCATTGGCAATAGTTTTGTGTTACAGGCCTGAATGAATGATCCCCGCAGGAGCTGCAGACTGTTTTCACAGACTCCGAAGGCAGTCAAAAGTCCACCGCGTGAACTTGAAATGACCCCAGCTGCAGAGTCACTGGCGGGTTCACCGGGAGGGCAGGCACGCTTTATTAAACAACTAATACTCTTCACAGATAACTTTCCGAAAAAGCAAAAGTGTTAACTCTTTGCAATCTTTCCGGCAAGTGGAGGGGCTCTGCTGTGTGACTGGCTGTTTGAAGCCAGGTGAGGATTCTGGCCCGGAGGAGGGTCAGGCCAGGCACCATGTGGTCTGCTGCTTTGTTAAAGTGTTCCCGATTCAAGTAAAAAGGCACCTATTCTAGTGAGGACCGTGACAGCCCAAAGCCAGGCCGTCCCCAGCGCCATGCTGGAAGCCGGGCCGTCCAGAGGCCCTGGCTCGCTCGCCCCTTTGCCTGCACACCACTGGGACACGCACGAGGAAAGGGTGACCAGGTCGTGAAGAAAGCGGCTGCTCGAACTCCCATCACCAGCAGGGCCGGCGTGGAAATCATTTTGTTCATGGCAGCCAGAGCCAGCACAGTTAATTCCTTTTGAAGGAGGATTCAGAAAAGGCACAAGTTCAGATCAAAGTGTTCTTATAATCAAGTTCTTTCCAGCTTGCTGGACAGACGGCAACAGAACATACCCAAATTTGCAGGACTCACTGCCAGTGGCCTCTTCTTCCCTGGATTAAAATTAGTAAAAGGTCCACTTTTTCCTTTTCTTTCTCTCTTAACTCACAGACTGTAGAAGGGGCCCAGTGACAATAATCATAATTGATAACATGCAGATAATCATATAAAACATTTAGAAGAAATTTTAAAAATTCAATTTAACCAACAAAGTTACATTCATTTTGGCATCAACCAAGGACTATGTCTATCAAAATTTTACCTCTATCCCATCTCACCAATTGCCCTCCAAATCTAATTTTGGAGGGCCTCCCCATATATTTGGGGGAGATCCTGTCTTGTTTTCAGATGGGGTGCCCTTGCCTGGGTTTATTCTGTGTAGCAGATTCTGTTGAAGGGCAATAACATGCTTCAAAGGAGGCACACTCCCTCCCCATCCAGGGGAGCCAGCCTTCACACAAAACACAGCTCTGCTGCGCGAGGGCTTTCTGCACGCTGCACACAGGGCTTGGGGTACAACCACCAAGGTGGACATGACTTAGTACCTGGTCCTCAGGAGCTAGTCTCGTGTAAAGACCCGAATAAACAGCTAAAATCCGCGTGAAGGATGCTGAGAAGAGGCACACTAGCTGCGTCAGGGCTGTGGCCATGACTTCCTTCTCCCTCACCCCTAGAAGGACAAGAAGCAGGTGCCCACAGCTGCTGGCTCTGCTTCAAAGACAACAGCAGGCCTGTAGCCAGAGGCCCGAGTTCTTGTGCTGGCCCCGAGGCGAGTGAGCTGCGAGAACCTTCCTGGGCCTCAGTTTCTCCATCTGCAACCTGAGAGGGCGAAACGCTGATCTCCAAGTCCCTTCCCAGATCGGTGTCCCGAGTTTCCACTCAAGTACCAGGCGGTGCTGAGGGCCCAGACCTGGGGCGAGTGGCTGCCACGCTCGGCTGGAACGAGTGGGAAGGGTGTTACAGTTGGGACCTCTCTTGGGAAGAACTCGAGATGGGTTTCAATGGAAAGACAGATTAGAGAGTTAAGATACCATATTAAATGTTATTAAAACAAGGTTTCTCACAGAACTCTTTTTTTTTTTTAAATAAAATTTCAGTTAGACACTGGTCACTATTGTGTTCTATCTTTTAAAGAAAAATAGTGGCAAATTCTTCCGTGTGTTTAATCTGAGATTTTTCTCCTCCACACAGCTCCCTCATAAAGAGACCTTAATTTGTCTTGCCAACTGACTTGGAACTGTGGCAATCCTGCGAACCTGCCTTGCTGATGTGACTGGACGCAGAGCCTACAAAGGTGGCGGCAGGCCCTGAGACAGGCTGACAGCATCCATCGCTGCCCCTCGGCCTCGTGTCTCAGGGACCGTGAGCCTGGAGGTCTGCAGGCCACCTGAGGTCGTCCGGCCGACCACTCACACCCCTAGCACGCGGCCGGGACAGTGAGCCCCTCTCCCGGAAGGAAGGCCTTTCCACAGCTGGCTGCCCGGCAGGACGCTCCTCTGAGGGGACGCTGTCTGGCAGGGACAGCAGCGGGCTTAGCTGGGAGGCCTGGGCGCCAGCCCCAACTCCATGATTTTGGCAAAACTATTCAATCCGTGTGACTGAATGGCCCACCATGAAACAGGAAGTGATTATCACACCTGCCCTGCTGGCCCCATGGGGATGCTGCAAGGTAAAATAATTTTTTTTTATTTAATTCCTGAGGGAAATGGGTGCTTTCTGGAGCAGCAGTGAGGTCGATGGGACAGCTGGGGTAGGAGGAGCCCGGGGCCTCGCCTCTTCTAAAGAAGTCAGTTACCTTTGCTGTGACTCAGTTTCTCCTTCTGTCACGTGAAAGTAACAACACTTGCATTCTTTAACGCCTAATTGGGGAAAATTAAGCAAGGACAGGAGCATGCTACAAGGCTGCATTTCTATAAAGCTCCCAGGAGCTGTCTGTAGCTCTTCTTTCAGAACCGACTGGCATCCTCCTTGCCAATGTCCAAGTTACTAGTAAAAAAAATAACCCTGCTGGCCACAGCCTCCTGCTGCGAAACATCACAAAGGCCATAAAGCTGAAGCGATGGGCTGTTTCTGGAAGTACATTCGGCTTAATTTTCATTTCAGCGAAAACACGGAAAGTTATTGCTTCCAAAACAATGTGTTCTTATATAAATTCAATAGCTTGCAGGAAATGTTTACTTAAATATCTTCCTCTAATAAAGCAAACAGGTATTTCCCATAAATATTATTTTAATTCATTAGATTGAAAGATGTGCCCTAGCTGGTTTGGCTCAGTGGATAGAGCATCGGCCTGCAGACCAAAGGGTCCCGGGTTCAATTCTGGTCAAGGGCATGTACCTTGGTTGCAGGCTTCTCCCAGGCCGAGGCAACCAATTGATGTGTTTCTCACACATCAATATTTCTCTCTGTCTTTCCCTCTCTCTAAAAATCAATGGAAAAATATCCTTGGGTGAGGATTTTTTTAAAAAGATGAATGAACAGACTGGAGGAGGGTCAGTTTCCCAAGCCTTCCTATATCTTAAGCAGAGCCCAGGCCCGATCCAGTAACGCACACCTGTCCTCATTCTATCCAGGTCAGTATCTCAGACCCGAGGGATGGGAGGGGTAGAGAAGAAATGGGACCTAAAAGTCACCCGCCTTTTCTATCTGCATTGCTACACATACAGCATGATTTTGGATGTAATTCAGCTTACGTGTGGGAGGAAAGTCATGAACTTTTAAAAAGCATCTTGTTTATTTCACATAAAAGCCATAAAATAGTCAGACAATAAAGATAAATCCAGCAGGTATTTCACTTATTTAACAACTATTTGTTGAATGTACAACATGTGAAAATGATAGACGGGATAAAGGAGAGTCCACATGGGCACAACCTGGATCACTTCAATTTTTCCTACAACAACTATTTATGGTTAGTCACGGGGGAAACTGGCAATAAAAATGATGACAGATAAGATCTTTGCCTTCTAGGAGCTTTAAGTCTCCTGCGGGATGCAGATGAATAAACAGACGGCTGTGTGGTGCCTCTCAGCTCAAGGCCATCGCCTCCTCGAGGAACAGAATGGAGTGTTCCTTCCGTGGGCCCCACAGCTCCTTATCTCGTGGACTGGAAACCTCTACACAGATTCCAGCCCCAACCCTCGTTCTCTCTGTACCACGACTACTTACAAGTACTTCCTGTCCGCCTGACCTGTCCCACCTCCCTCAAAAAACCGTTTCTTTCCGTCTTACTTTCCTAAGCCTCTGCCACAGCACCTCGCACCTAAGTGACACTGTGAGAAGTTCGCGGAGGGCTGTTTGAGATGTGCACAAAGGTTACTTTCCAAGGAAAAATGCAGTCACTGCCTCAATGCGAGCACCAAGCGCCCTGGGAATTCAGAGTGGAGAGAACCTCACAGGGCGTCTGGTTTGGAGCCATCTGGCCAGAGATGGGGAGGAGGCATTCCAAACGCAGGGAAAAGTATGAGCAAAAGAGCAAAAGTGCGAGAGAGCCGCATGGCTGGGGACACAGGAAGTGACCGGAGGGGCAGCGTTCTGCCACTTTCTCTTCACCCTTTCCTTGACTTCCCCAATTTGGCTCCTAGTGTTGGAGCTTATCCCCAACCTCCTCATGAGCCTAACTAGGGCATTACCTGGTTCTAAGAACTGGCACGGGAGGGCTTTCCCACTGGTATTTATAGAAAAGAAAAAAAGAGATGCTGTCTTTCCCATTTGCCTTTTGGAGGTAGGGATTCCCACATGATAATGATTCAAAAAGCCTAGAAAATCCAGGTCCAGCACGGAGGAGTTAGATTTGGGAACGAATGGGAAGCTGTTTGAGCTGTACCTGGAAATGGTGCTGTTTCCAACTGTTTGTGCTTTTGCCTCTGACGCTGGGGGTTTGGTGGAGAACTACATCTGAGAGGCGGGGGAAACATACAGGCAGACTCCCAAACTCACTTGGTTCTAAAATTTCTGGCTCCCACACTCACTCATGATTAAACGTCAGGTCAAGGTAACTGGGCGTCCCAAGCCCCACTTTCCTCACCTATAAAATGGAGCTGACACCTTTCTCACGGTCCATGTGACAATGAGGCAGACGGGAAGCACCTCGTCCACCCCTGACACAGAGCAGCAGCTCCATGAAGGAGGCGAGGTCTGTCACCCACAGCCCTTCCTGACCTTGAAGCATGGTTTCGACCAAGGAATCCCTTCTTTCTCCTAAGAAAACACTTTGATTTAGCTTTTCCTCAAAATGGAAAGACTTAGAGAGATAATTATAGGGAAGAAAAAATAAAGGCAAACAGAAAGGGCCTTCCAAGCAGTGTTTTGACGTCTCACTGCCAAAAGAGAGTCTGCCTTGCCCTTCAGATGTTTATAAAATCGGGCTCTAGTTCACCTCGCCTTAGGTTGTCAGTTTTTCAGGAAAGGCCAAGGGCTGCTATGAGTAATATTACAGTGCCACACCCCTGGGGTAACCGGCCAACCGAAGAGAGCCTGAACTGACCGTTCTTCTCACCGTGCTTTCACCAGGGTAGAGAACCGCTACTCTTTGGGAGACACAAATATTTCCTGTCTTTTCAGTTTAGCAACTGGACATACTTTCCCACCAAGCAGACTGCAGTTTTGGACCATGAAGTGAATTCCTCTGAAACGAGATGTTCGGTCTCAGAAGATGACCTAAGGCCCTGACTTTTAACTGAGCTACTATTAGGAAGTGAAGAAAAGTTTAAAATTTTCCCCATCTTTCTGTTTCAAAAATAGAGCTTCAGTGGTGTCGGCCCTGCTCTTTGACTGTGGGCTGAGCTGCCTGATTAGGGTGGAAAGAAGGGAAAGCTACGCCCGTCCACTGAATCCTGAGAAGCAAGGCGGCTGCACAGGGCGGGTGGGGCAGCCTGGGAACTCCGGTCACGAATGTGATTCTCATGCCACCACTCAACTCCCACCCTCCCTTCCCCGCCCAGCACACGCCCACTTCCCACAGAGAGCTGAGATATGACCAAGTTAGGATGGGTCACTGATGGGTCATTCGGCGTCTAAAACTTGCCTCTAACCTAAAGGAGCTCAGACTAAAGGAACCATTTTAGTACTCAAGGTTATCAGAGGAAAATAAAACAGAAATTCTGTTGCCAAGAATTTGAGTCATTTCTCCAGATACGACAACGCGAAGGCACCTCCTCTTGACTGGAAAAAGAAATCCCTTGGGTGACTTATTTAAGATCAAAGTCTTTTTGAAAAGAGAAAACTCTACATTCTCTGAGGGATAGATTACTGTCTGAAGTGAATTTCATTTAACACAAAGTTTTGTGCCAACTTAAATACACTAAAAACCCCAATGCTTGTAAGAAGGCATTCACCTATTACTCGCTTATAGGTACATGGAAAAGCTATTATGGGGATAATCAGCTCAACTATAAAATGGAGCAGCCATACATAATGACAAAAACAGATACAAGTCATAAACTGCCTTTCCCCCTCAGAATCCACGCAGGCAGGCACTCAGTGCATTCTTTGTGCAAAGATAAAACTTTTGCCTTGACTAAACAGGGCTTTTAGTCTTGTTTGAACCTATAAATACACTCCCCAAAAGACAAACACAAACAAATGCTGTTTCTTAAACAAAAGGCAGATGGACCCCTCTGCCCTCGAGAAGGTCACCGTATACACGATAGGAGGCTGGCTCATGGCAGGGCTGGCTGAGACTCTCAGAGGCAGGGGCAGGGACATGGAAGTCAGTTCCCACTGATGGCCGCTATTCCCTGAAGGGAGGCAGCTCCCCCGCATACCGTACCCCAAACAGAGACGAACGCAATCGAACAAAATATTACCTAAAGTCCTAGCTACGTTTCCCCCTGAACTATCTAAACAGTCTCAACTTCTCCCTCCCTATTTCTCTTTCGCACTTAACTTGCTTGTACTTATCATCAGACAGTTTTCTAAGAGCTATGAAAGCTCATTCTGAGACCAGGCAGGGCTTTTCGGTTGTTTGCTTTTTGTTTTTCTTGCTGTTGTTTTTATGTTTTAATATAAAGAGACTTGTCTAGAATAAACCAAGCAGTTAGCAATGTGTATCTAAAGTGTCACTAAAGCCCAGAGTCAAGACACTTAGTGCAGAAGAGCAGGTCTTGGTTCTGCAGTGACCTGGTTGACCTCGGCAGCTCACCTCACCTCTCTGGCCTTAGTTTTTTCATTTATATAATGGGGCTCAGGCCGCCTACGCTATCTGCTGACCAGGTAATTATGATGATCAAATGATGCCACACGAGTCAAACTATGTTTGCAATCACCAAGGTTCTAGTAAGAATCTACATGCCTAAAAGGAGATGGTGATGGTCACGACCAATCCAACGTAAGAATGAGCACAATCACCACCATTTCTTGACATAAACGATACAGTAGCAGTCACCTTGCCAGCTAACAAAGTGATGTCAAATTATAAGCTTCTGGTGTGAAGTTAGCAGTCATTCATTTTTTATATTCCCTATAGTGCATGGAAGAAAGCCTTATACAAACAAAGGAAATACATCATATTGGGGATGGGGGGAAGGCCTTTAGAATTAGCTAGACTTGGTTTCAAATCCATCTTGCCATTTCTAGTTGTATGATCTTGACAAAATTATTTAACTTCTCCAAGTCTCATCTTCTTGGTCTGAAGACGACATTAGAACACGTATTACACCCAATGAATGGATGTAACGGATTTACCACAAGGGCTGACAAACAGGTGTTCAATAAATATTTACAAATTGGTACGTGTTCCCTAGTGAAGGAGGGTGTTCAGCCCTGTTCATTCATCTTTTTCCTACTAATGCTGTTTATACCAAGAAATATTAGGTCTTTATCCAGTTCATAACTAACAAAATTTCCTAAAAACAATAAAACAATTAACTACATAGAATAAAATATATTAAGTAAAAACCAACAGAAAGCTCACATTGCCTTGACAAAAATTTAGATCTGTAGAGTTTGAGCTGGGAAATTTGGGCTCGTTGGAAATAAACGCCATAAAGCAAAAGAGAGAAATAACCCTACCATACCTGCTCATACCACTGCAAAAGTTATCAGTAATATGAACATGCAGTGAATAATGAACCATGAATTCTAATTTCCATGAACAACAATTGACTTTGATGAAAATGATTTCGGTTAAAAATAGGGAAAATTATTAAAATATTTGCATTCATAAGCACAGAATCAAAACATAGCTGGGATCAAAAAAGTACCCGGGATCAAAAGCATCCTCTACGGCCTTGATAATGACACAGAGAAAATGGGAAGCAGCACAGAACAGAGCAGAGGTCCCGTGATGATCAAAAGTGCTTCTCCCCTTTGCTGGAAGAAATTAAGTCTGCTGCTGGCTTTCTTCCCTCAGGAAGACCAGGTGACAGCTGTAGAGAGCAACCCCTGAGTTTTTACAGGGGCAGCAGAGAGAATGGGATCATTTGCTCTATTGTTAACATCTGAGGTTTTCCTAGTTTGAAAAGAAGTTGTCTTTTTTTTAGAACTATGTAATTTTCCTGCAAGTATAAGAAAATATTACACAGTAATTACAGACAGAAGGGGAACTGGGGTCTATATAAGAGAGGGAATTTGTTCAATGGGCGTCTCCCCAGTTCTCTGGCTTTGAAAGAGGTCAGAGGGGCTACAGGTAGTCACATGACACCCAACTAGGAAAATTCATGCTGCAGAGAGGAGCCGTTTCCCTGACAGGGTTTTAGGATTTGAAATGCTGTGCTTTTATTAAATAAGGCGTATGCCATGAAAGGATTTCAGGAGTGGCGGGTTTGCCATGGCCTTAGGAATGGGGTCAGATCTTTGAGGTTCTACTCAAAGGGTTGGAGTCATTTTTCCAAGATCCAGGCAAGTGAATTGTGGGACAGAGGCCCCCAGCATGGTGGCTAATCCCTGGGTCCTATCATCTTAGAGCCGGAATCCTGAACCTGATTTCTGAGGGTTGGGGGCTGAAAGGAAAAGGATAAGAGAAATAAAGGGCACAGCTTATTTTCTAGCTATATTTCCTTGAGGCTAATATTAAATAAAGTAACTGTTTAATGAGAAATTCCAGAAGTGGATATGATAGCCCTGAAACTAAAAATCTGCTGTGAGTAATTCACAACATCTATCCAAGATAACTAAGACCTGCAGGTCTATTACCTCCTTAAGTGACAGAATGAATTCCCTCTTAGCTTCTCACCAGATTTTCACCTACTTCATCTCTTTTGCTCCTCAGGTCAGAGGGTCAGGGGAAATGACCATCACCTTTTCATAGGTTAAAAAACAGCTTTCAACAGAGAAAAGGATTCTTTAAAGCAGAGGTGGGGAATGTCCGGCCTATAAGGCCCACAAAATCATTTGGTCTGGCCCTGCCAAGGCATTAGGGGTGAGTTAATTAAATGTTTGATCAAATATAGCAGGCTAATTTTTAAGTTGATAATTTTGTATGGCCCGAGAATGATGTTATAAATATCCAAATGGCCCTTGACAGAAAAAAGGTTCTCCACCCCTGATTTAAAGGGAGGAATGGGACTGGAACTCATCAGCCCTAAGCTCCCCTTAACCCACAACCCTATGTCTACAAGAATGACAATTTTTGGGGAGGCATGAACCTCTCTGAGAATCTAATAAAAACTGTAGATCCTTGCTCAGGAAAAAAATATATATATATGTAATATTTATAATTAATTTCAAGAGGTTTATGAGTTTCTCCACTCCACAAAAGCCCATGGAACCAAGGTCAGAGTCCACTAGTCTTCGCAGCCCTGTGGGGCTGGCTGGCTGCTGGGGCTCTGGGAGGTGCAGTCCCTTCGTCTCTGACCCCTTTCTTTAATCATGGGAACCTAGGCATTCTTTAAAGAAATACTTCCCACAGGCCAACAGTTGATTATTGTGGTCATTTGCACTTCCTTAAACTCCTCTTGTATACACATAAAAGCAAACACAACATTCCCCCAAAGCAACATTAAAGGTCTGATCTCAACCCACAACACTACAAGAAAATGGAGATCTTTAGCCACATACATGCAGAATCACAGATTACTTGAGTTGGTATTTAGTCGATGGACCTGGCTTTTGGAGCTATCATTGCTGATATGAAGTAGTAACTTTAAGTCTCTTTGCTTTCTTATCTTAGAGAATATGGACTAATCTTTATAACACATCCAGGGATCTTGGTATCAAGATAAATTACACAGCAATTCCTCTGAGTAGCAGTCTGTGGCACCAATACTGACAAGCTTACTAAAGGCAAGAGAACTGCATGCAGAAGGACCCACCCACCTGGGAAGCCGGCTTCCCATTCGAGAGCCCTTGGGGCCTGGAAAGCAGTATCTTTATGCAAACCCACCAACAATAAAAAGCATGAATCCAATAAAATGCATGACCAATGTCACCAGGCCCTCAGACAGGTTTGGGAGTGAAGACAGGGGTCAGGAGTATTCTGCCCTCTCTTTCTGCTTAAGTTATATTCTCATGCTGACTCTTAAGCTTCAAAGAGTTTCCAGGGGAAACAAGAACCAGAAAACAAACGAGACTTCCATAAATGAGAAAGAATAGAGAGGCCCAACCTTTTTCCTCAGGATGCAGTGGAGGACTCTGGGAAAGCCCACAGGGCTCACCTGTGAAGAGTCTCCAACTTCTTCCTTCACATCCACAGGTTAACTATGGAGGGTTCCTAAGAGCCACACTGGCCCAGATGGAGCGTGACTCTCCGCTCTCTGTGCCTGAGGCCTCCTCCTCTGTAGACTGTAACATACTGGCTTTCATTTCAAGGGTATTAATAGTTTCCTGGTGGCTACAGTTTGAACGTTTTACATTGATGTAAATGTAAGAGTCAAAGTGAAGCCCATTTCTCTTGTTCAGTCTATATTTTTTATGACATCATATCTCCTTTCATTCTCACAGAAAGCCAGAAAAGGTGCATTTCTATTCCAGGTTGAGAAAGGCCTCTCAGTACAACACAGTGCATTTATTTTCCAAATTAAAGCAAAGCCCAGGGATACAAAACAAAGAAATTATAAAACTGAAGAGACTTGCTATGCTGATTAGAATGTAATAAAATTAAGTAACTTTAACTGGCGCTTACAATAAACATTGACACACACCTGCCCACATCAAGTCCGTGGGAGTCTGTGCCATGGCGGAGCCGTGCTGTGCTGCCGTCGGGTGAAGGTCCAAGGGCAGCGCAAGAAAGCGTTCAAGGCTGGAATGCGTGTGCTCATTCGACTCTGAACCCGAGTCTATCTCCAAACATGATTACAAAATCTCCTTCTCCCGTTCTCCAAAAGCCAGAGGGTTGCCTATTTTGAACCACAAACCAAACTATACACTTTTGGGCTGGTTTAATAGAACTATAGTATTGAAAGTACGGATCAGCTCTAGAAAATAGTTTGGAAAACAGGAATACATTCCCAGCTTCCACACATTACCAAGAAGGCTGTGCAATACAGCAATGCCATCAACTCCACTTTCTCACCTGCTCGTCAGGATAAATTCCTAGGTGGTGCCATTAGCATCTCCTCCTGGAGAGCCACCTTTACACCTTGGGGCAGAGGGCACAAGTGCCCCTAAGGTTTCCCAACAACAAACGCTCTACAATGAATGAGCAGAGAGCACAGGAGCTCTCTCCAACCTGCTCCCTCGTGAAAAGGTCAACCTCTAGAAGAAGTCTGTGCAGCTGACAGGAAGGGGAGGAGAACTGAGACCTTTAGCGGCCTTTTGTCTATTGTCAAATAGCAACCCCCTTTCAACTGCCGGCACCTTTCCCAGCTTCACACGTAAAATCAGCTCCTGCCCAGAAGTAACTGTGCAATAGCAAAATGTCCACCAACAAGAGGCCAGTGAACGAAGAGCTGCTGAGACAGCAAGGCTTGGAGGATTACCCCGCTGTCCTGCTGCTGAATGCAGACAACTCAAAGGGTCGCTGCGTTCTAGAAGCCGTACTTCAGTTTGGACTTCATCGTGTAAGCTGTGAGGAGGAACTGGGAGATTCTAGACAGGGAAATGGCACAATCAAATCCCATGTTTTCAAGTTCACTCTGGTGGCTCTGGAAGATGCAGTGAAGTCCAAGGGCAGGAGGACTGCAGTGGCCCAGGGAAGAGACACCAGAGTCTGGATGAAGGCCGAGGTGATGGGGAGAAGGAACAGGAGATATTTCAGGGGCGCACGCAGTGGGCTGGTGCCAGGTTATCAGAGGTGAGGGGAAGACAGAGTACATGAAGCAAAGACCATGTATGTAACTTCTCACAACCTCGTACTATCCGAGAAATTACAGAAATGTGGAGGACTCACGTGGTTGATGACCACGGAACATCACCTCTATTTCCTTACCTTGGCAGCAGAGTTAGATACTCCATGGGTAACATTTCGGATAAGGCCTCCGACATTTCCATACTTTATCAGTCCAGTGACCCCCTCAGAAACGTCATTCAGAAGCCCCATGGGATTGCCAAGGAAGTCCACCGACCCCAGGATCCGCGCTGCCTGGCTGAGGAGTTCCTGTCACGTGGAGGAGGGAGACAAGAAGAGCAGCCCCTGTTTATACTGCAGTGTCCCAAGCACAGAGGTTAGAAATCAGCCTGTCCCCCATTCCCATCAACACCAGCAACCCCCTTTCCATTCTCACCAACTACAAGCTCCACCTAAACTTCTCCCAAATGCACATATCCCAGAGGGTGCCTCCAATACTCATAAATTTTCCTTAAAAATAATCCTCAAAGCCATTCAGAAGAATAAAAAAGGTATGAAACAGGAAAGATTCTTTACATGTATTTACATTAGTCTATGCCAGTGGTCGGCAAACTGCAGTTCTCGAGCCACATGCGGCTCTTTGGTCCCTTGAGTGTGGCTCTTCCACAAAATACCACGTGCGGGTGTGCATGTACAGTGAGACTGAAACTTCGTGGCCCATGTGCAGAAGTCGGTATTTTGTGGAAGAGCCACACTTAAGGGGCCAAAGAGCCGCATGTGGATCGAGATCGCGAGCCACAGTTTGCCAAACCACTGGTCTATGCTCAATATTCCCCTTTCTATTGTTCCCACAAATAAGGAATTAACCAGCAGCAGAGAGAACGTGAAGGTGAGGGAGGAGGGAAGATCTGGGGTCCCTCATGATCCAGGCCCCAAAGAGGACACGTTCAGACCTATCAAGAACCCCTCCATCTTCTGTGCACCTCCACCGCCTGGGTCCAGGTTCCAGGGACACCTGCCCTATCACTCTCCTTACAGTTCAGTGGAATTATCACCAATTAGGAAGAGCAAGGAAGGAAACAGAGGGAAAGGAGGGAAATGGGGAGGAGGAGGGAAGGAAGCGAGAAGAGGATATCTTTTGACTTTGACAGCGAATACATTTGATACGACCGTGACCTATCTATTCGTTGAGGAGGATGCCTCGGCTTTATGTTTTGGTCTTTGCAGCCTGGATAATAAGTACAAATGGAAAATGTCCAACTTGATAAAAACATTTTTTTTTAAGTTCAACTCTAGGGCAGGGTCTCACAGGCTCTAATCACATCGGTGTGGTTGCTGAAAGGAGGCCCAGGCCTGGTAAATAGAGTTCACAGCATTTTGTGTTATCATTACAGCATCAGTTAAAGTCTTGAGAGTTGTGACTAATCTCGTGGAGGCCCCTGAGACTGGTTCTGAAGGACCAGACTCACGGCTCATAAATCAAATGCACTGTTTCGGGGTTTTCATGATGTGTGCAGGCTTCGTGGGCCATGACCTGACCCATAACTCAACAACCTCAGCTGAAATGTGGGTTCTCAATAGTAATGTCTTAGTAGCCAAATTTCCCAAACAATTAAAGCAAACATCCTGCGTATGCTCCAGCTCTAGACACCTCTCCAAAGCTCACCTCCTGGAAATGTTTGAGGATGTCATTGATGATGAACTCCTTGGTCTCATAGGGATGGACCCGAGTGAATGGGTCCAGATTAATCACAGCATCTTCGAACCGAATCAATGGAAATCCCAAGGTACTTTTTAGAGCCTAGTTAGGGGAGAAAGAAAAGGACATAGTTAGGCTATACGATGGCCTCCTAGGGCACTTAATTCTGGATTCCATGAGAGTTACAAGTCATGTCAACTTTCCCACGGGAATAGGGCTCTGATATTTATAAACAAGGAATTTCCCTGTAATTATAAAAGGAAAATATATATGTATCACCCAAAGTAACGTGTATCACATAGGAATAAACACTATTGGCTTCGCAGCGTAATTCTTCCTGATGTTTTGTATCTGTGTGCTTGTCATGCTTTACTTTTTGACTGAAGTATATCAAACATACAGAAAGGTGTACTGATCAAATGTACAGGTCAACGACTTTCCCAGTGAACACAACCGTGGAACCATCCACACTAGAAAATAGATTATCTCCACCCTAGAAGCACCCCCTCCCTCCCCATCTTCGGACTGCCAGTCACTACTCCCTCTGCCCCTAAGTCACCACTAATCTGACTTCTATCACAGCAGATTAGTTTTTCCTGCTCTGAATTTTATCTAAATAAAATCACTGGTCTGAATGTTGTTGTATGTGGCTTCTCACAGTCAACATTGAGTTTGTGAGTTTCACTAGGTTGCTGCACATAGCTGCACTTTATTTATTTTTATTTTTTTGATTAAGTTATTACATATGTGTCTTTATCCCCACATAACCCTCCATCACCCCCACTCATGCCCTCACCCCCCTGTTGTCTGTGTCCATTGGTTAGGCCTATATGCTTGCATATAAGTCCTTTGGTTGATCTCTCCCCCTTACTCCCACCCTCCCCTACCTTCCCTGCGGTTTGATGGTCTGATCAATGCTTCTCTGTCTCTGGAACTGTTTTTTGTTCATCAGTTTATATTGTTCATTATATTCCATAAATGAGTGAGATCATGTGATATTTATCTTTCTCTGACTGGCTTATTTCACTTAGCATAATGCTCCCCAGTTCCATCCATGCTGTTGCAATTGGTAAGAACTCCTTTTTTACTGCAGCGTAGTATTCCATTGTGTAGATGTACCACAGTTTTTTAATCCACTCATCTACTGATGGGTACTTAGGCTGTTTCCAAATCTTAGCTATGGTGAATTGTGCTGTTATGAACATAGGGGTGCATATATCCTTTCTAATTGGTGTTTCTAGTTTCTTGGGATATATTCCTAGAAGTGGGATCACTGGGTCAAATGGGAGTTCCATTTTTAGTTTTTTGAGGAAACTCCATACTGTTCTCCACAGTGGCTGCACCAGTCTGCATTCCCACCAGCAGTGCACGAGGGTTCCTTTTTCTCCACATCCTCGCCAGCACTTGTCATTTGTTGATGATAGCCATTCTGACAGGTGTGAGATGGTACCGCATTGTTTTGATTTGTATCTCTTGGATGATTAGTGACTTTGAGCATATTTTCATATGTCTTTTGGCCTTTCTTCTGTCTTCTTTCGAAAAGTATCTATTTAGGTCCATTGCCCATTTTTTGATTGGGTTGTTTATCTTCCTTTTGTTAAGTTGTATGAGTTCCCTGTAAATGTTGGAGATTAAACCCTTATCAGTGGCAACATTTGCAAATATGTTCTCCCATGCAGTGGGCTTTCTTGCTGTTTTGTTGATGGTTTCCTTTGCTGTGCAGAAGCTTTTTATTTTGATGTAGTCCCATTTGTTTATTTTCTCTTTAGTTCCCATTGCTCTAGGAGCAGTATCAGTGAAGAAATTGCTTCAACATATGTCTGAGATTTTGCTGCCTGTGGATTCCTCTAGTATTTTTATGGTTTCCCGTCTTATGTTTAAGTCCTTTATCCATTTTGAATTTATTTTTGTGTATGGTGTGAGTTGGTGGTCTAGTTTCGTTTTTTTGCATGTATCTGTCCAATTTTCCCAACACCATTTATTGAAGAGGCTGTCTTGACTCCATTGTATGCTCATGCCTCCTTTGTCGAATATTAATTGAGCATAGTGGTTCGGGTCGATTTCTGGGTTCTCTATTCTATTCCATTGGTCTATATGTCTGTTCTTGTGCCAGTACCAGGCTGTTTTGAGAACAGTGGCTTTGTAATACAGCTTGATATCTGATATTGAGATCCCACCTACTTTGTTCTTCTTTCTCGGGATCGCTGCAGCTATTTGGGGTCTTTTTTTATTCCAGATGAATTTTTGGAAAGTTTGTTCTAGGTCTGTGAAATATGCGTTGGTATTTTAATGGGGAGTGCATTGAATCTATAGATTGCTTTGGGTAGTATGGACATCTTGATGATGTTGATTCTACTAATCCATGAACATGGTATGTTCTTCCATCTGTTTATGTCTTCCTCTATCTCCATTTTCAGTGTCCTGTAGTTTTTTGAGTAGAGGTCTTTTACCTCTTTAGTTAGGTTTCTTCCTAGGTATCTTAATTTTTTTGGTGCGATGGTAAATGGGATTGCTTTTTTAGTCTCTCTTTCTGCAAGTTCATTATTGGTGTATAGAAATGCCATAGATTGTTTGGCGTTAATTTTGTATCCTGCTACATTGCCGAATTCATTTATTAAGTCTAATAATTTTTTGATGGAGTCTTTAGGGTTTTCTATGTACAGTATCATGTCATCTGTGAATAAGGACAGTTTTACTTCTTCTTTTCCAATTTGGATGCCTTTTATTTCTTCCTCTTGTCTGATCGCAATAGCTAGTACTTTCAGTACTATGTCAAACAGGAGTGGTGAGAGTGGGCATTAGCTGCACTTTATTTTTATTCTGCATTGTATTCTAATGTATGAATAGAACACTATTTAATCATTGCCGTTAATGAATAGTTGTGTTGTCTCAAATGTTTTGCTATTATGAATAATTCTGCTATGAACCTACTTGAATATGTCTATTGGGGCACTTTTGTATGCATTTTTCTTGATATATACATGGGAGCAGAATGGCTGGGTCATAAAGAATGTATAAAACAAACAAACAAAACAGAAACAGACTCAGAGATACAGAAAACAGACTGATAGCTGTTAGACAGAAAGGGGTATGGGGGTTGGGTGAAAAAGTTGAAGGAAATAAGCAAAACCAACCAAACAAACAAACAACAAAAATCAGAAACAGATAGCAGTATGGTGATTACCAGGGGGAAAGAAGGGGGGGGGGGCGGAGTAGAAGAGGATAAAGGGGGGATAAATGGTGACAGAAGGAGAATGACTTGGGCTGGTGAACACACAATATAATATACAGATGGTGTATTATAGAATTGTACACTTGAAACCTATATAATTTTATTAATCAATGTCACCCCAATAAATTCAAAAAAATTTAAAAAAATAAAAAATGCCCCCCCCCATAAAGAATGTATACATTCAACCTTAGTATACACTGCCACACAGTTTTCCAAAGCACTTGAACCACTTTACATTGTCTTCTGCAGTCTATGAAATTTCTTATTCTATATCCTCATCAATACTTGATATAGAAAGCTTTTAAAAAACAAATATTCTGACGGGTGTGCAATGGTATCTCAGTGTGGTTTTAATTTCCATTTTCCTCTTGAGGAATGAGATTAATTATCTTTTAATATGCACACTGGCTATTTGGATATCCTTTTTTTAAAAGTGTCTATGCAAGTCTTTTGCTCATTTTTGTAGTGGGTTGTCTGTTTTTTCTTTGCTTTGTAGGAGTTTTCTTATACATTCTGTATACAAATAGTCTGTTGAATAGATATATTATCAGTATCTTCTCCCATTCTGTGACTTGTCTTATTACTCTTGATAGTTTTGTGATGTTCATACATTCTTAGTTGTTTTTTTTTAATGAGGAGAAAATTATTACTTAAAAATATTAGAATGGAATAAGATTACTTCATTGAACAGAAAGTGCCATCAGAACTCTAACATGCTATCCCTGTCACACCTCACAGAGCATCAGCGTAACAATTTAAATCATCTGACATTCTTAGTTTTAATAAAATCCATCTTTGTGTCTGGGTTACTATCCACACCAATTCATAAAGGTATTCCCATATGTTTACTTACAGAATTTTTATTATTTTACTCTTCACGTTTAAATCTAAAATCTACCTGGACTTGATTTTTATATATAGTGTGAAGTAGAGCTCAAGAACCATTTTTTTTTCCAAATGGACAAATTGACTATTATTTATTGAAAAGATCATCCTTCCCCCTATTGCAGTACAATGCAAACTCTGCCATCAGTCAAGTGACTGTATTTATGTATCTGTTTCTGTATTCTCTTTTCTGATTCATTTTCTCCTGCCTTCTGTCAATACCACACTGTCCTAATTACTGCAACTTTATAACAATTTTTAAATCTAATAGTGTAGTTTCTCCAACTTTATTATTTTTCTTCAGTATTACCTGTTACTCTGCACTTTTTATTTACAAATAAATTTCAGAATCAGCCTATTAATCTGCCACATAAAAATTGCTGAAATTTACTAAATCTAAAGATCATTTTTAGGAATAATGACAACTTTACAATACTGAACCTTCTAATGTCCCTTTTAACTATTTAAAATTTCTCACAATAATGTTTTTTTTCCGGATAGAGGTCTTGTATACTCTCTGTTGGATTTATTCCTAGGTATCTTTGGTAGCTTAAAAATGACCATACACCTAGCCAGTTTGGCTCAGTGGAGAGAACGTCGGTCTGCGGACTGAAGGGTCCCGGGTTCAATTCTGGTCAAGGGTACATGCCCAGGTTGTGTGCTTGATCCTCAGTGTGGGGCATGCAGGAGGCAGCCGATCAATGATTCTCTCTTGTCAGTGATGTTTCTATCTCTCTCTCCTCCTCTCTGAAATCAATAAAAATATATATTTCTTAAAAATGACCATAAATTCTTTGCATTTCCTACGATTAGTGGAATTTATTTCCCTTCCACTTGAATCTGCACTGACCTTGTACTTCAACCAATAAGATGCAAAAGAAGTAACACTGTGTGACATCTGAGCCTAGGCCTCAAGAGATCGTGAGTTTCTGCTCTACCCTTTTTGATGCTGCCACCATGTGAAGAAGCTGAGACTGGCTTCCTTGAGGAAGAGTGGCCATGTGGAAGGAGGTTCTGTTGACAGCCAAAACCAACCAACCACCTGACCTGTGTAAGTCATCTTACATCACTCAGTGCCAGTTGACCACCAGATGACTACAGACACATGAAAAATCACAAGTGAGTGCAACAGAAGCACCACTCAGTTAAGTACAGCCCTAATTGCTGACCCACACAATTATGAACAACAAAAAAATGGTTGTCTTAAGCAACTTAGTTTTGGGTGATTTATTTACACAGTAATAGATAATGATTCTGTATTTGATATTTTCTTCACACTATGATAAATACATTCTTCGAATTTTCCTTTTCTCAGTAATTGGTGCTGACATGTAGGATGCAATTGATTTTCGTGGCTCTGTTTCTAGTGTCTGTTTTTTCTCTTGGTAGGCCTGGTCATTTGTGATTAACTGTAACATTTTGTATGAAAACTTATAGAGACTTTGGATGAGTCTTTAGCTTCTGGCAGGCAGTTAAAGGGGTGTAATCCAATCAGGATTTGTGCTTTATCGAGGCTAGATTTCAGTCTTCATAAAGGCCTGGTATAGTTCTTCAGTGATCTAAACTGAAAACCAATTCTATTCCTCCATCTTTACTCTCTCCAGCACCGTAAACTGCTAAAAGGTCTATTTAGCTCTTCAGTCTCTTGGCTGTCACTTTTTGCCTGGCTTCTGTCCGACTAGGTTACTTAGAAATTGGCACCTGCCTTGAGAAATAAAGCAGCTCAGGTTATTGGGGTCTCTTTTGTGCCTATCCCTTCTCTGTAACGTAGTAGCCCCTCAATTACCAGCTCTCTTTGTAGCAATGAAGTCCAACTTTTGCTCTGCCAACCTCATGAGACTGCCAAAAGCTTTCCTCGGATTCTCTGCCTTTTGGCAGCTGCTTTCTGCCTAACTGCCCTACCTTTCTCTCCATACCACTTACAAATTAGAAATGTCTCAAGAATAAACGCAGAGTAAACAGTGTGCTCACCTTATCGAGTTTCCTGCCTCTCATAAATCTTGGACCCTTGAGTCCTGGCTGTCTTGGTAGCTTTCCAACACCTTCAAACAGACTTTGTTTTTTTGTGTGTTTTTGTTGTTGTTGTTTTTAATATCTAGCTTTTCTTGTAGTTCTCAGCTGGTTTGGGTCTGCTATAAGCCAGTTAATAATTTTCGGATGTAGTCTATTTTCCAATTTATATTTTCATTTACATGATTGATAGTTCAAGGATTTTAGAAAGCATCCCAAATTCTCTTTTTTGGATGTGAAAACACTTGCTCATGCTAATAATAGTACATCTCTGATCCACTTAGAAGTTATCCTTTTGTAGAATGTGAATAAATCTAATTTTATGTTTTTCTATATGGCTATCTAGATAGTCTAATAGCACTTATTAAAACACCTGTATATTTCCCACTGAGTTAATATGTCTTTACAGTAAAATCTCATGTGAAATTTAATGGGCTTTCTATTTTATTTTCTTATTTATTTTTTAATCTTTTAGCATGTATTTTCTTTTAACAAGAGTATGTTCATAATTGAAATAACACCACAAAATTGAAGATGACACTGTCTAAAACCAGAGAGTGGGAAAACTTCTTTGTGACTCAAAATTCAGATTCAAAGAGGCAAAAGACTGATAAATTTGACAACATAAAAACAGAAAGCTTTTGTATGATTTAAAAACACACAAACACCAAAAGCAAAGTAAAAAAACAAAACAAATGAAAAAACAAAGAAAAATATACCTGCAACTTATATCAAATACAGAACTTACATAAAGAGCTTCTAAAGTCAGATAAAAGACCAATCCTATGATTTTAAAAAATGGACTAGTGATATAACCAAACAGGTTAGTTCAGAGGGGGAAAAAAATGGCCTTTAACATAGAGATTAGGAGACAGAGGAGGAGAGTAAAAGAAAACTGAAAAAGCCAGAGAAGAAACAAACAGGAGAGTAAGAAGAACCAGAAAGGACTGACGTCAAGAGGCAGCAATATCAAAGTCGGCGAGGACCCTACAAGGAAGGGAAAAAGCCACTGGATTTGGTGCTGTGGGAAGCCACTTGTAACCTTTTACTAAAAACTGGAGAACAAAACATTTTAGAGATTAAGAGCATCCTCAAGTTAATTCAGACTAACACTCTCCTGTTTGTTATAAGTAAAACTAAAGAAATGCTAAGAGGATGGCCAAACGGATGGAGATGGTCATTAGCAGGTCTCAGACTTGAACATGCTAATTTTCACAACAGTAACTACCTATTAGGTGGAGAGCATGGAGACCAGAATGGAGGATTATATTATTTCTCCAGGAAAACTTTCCGCTGCTCATTCCTGCACGTCTCACCCACCCTGGGTGAGTGGTGATGAAGTAATAAGCAGGCATTATCTCCCTCATTTCATTGACAGGGAAACTGAGGTCCTGAAGGCTTAACTGTTTTGCTTCAAGCTACACAACAAATGTGCTGGGGAAGCCAGGTACTGACAGCAGCTCAGAGTTTGTTTTGTCAACACAGCTCAGAGCACTGCTTTCTTCTCCGAGAAGAGGAAATGAGATCAAAACAAAGGCTTAAGGCAAAAAGCTTTTACCCCAACTTCCTCATTGCAACCAAACATTGGAGAGGAGGAACCACACAGAGTAGCGAAGGCTTTGAAACCTGTACTGAGTTGTCAAAACCCTCACCCACTGGAGACACTATCCCCTTTCTGAATGGCTGCTGTGCTTTGTCTGAACCAAGGAAACACTAGTATTCTGGCCCTTCAATAAAATGATCTGCCCTTGTCATTTACTGCTTTGGGGCCTCCTGTATTGGAAAAAGCTGCCATACAGCTATTGGTATGAGTAATCCTGCCACCTTCAGGCTGTTCTGGTCGAAGTAGAAGGGATGAGAGGGAAAGAGCCAAACAGGGCTTTTTCTTAGAGTAACTAGAGGACTAATCACATACAGTAGTATACTAAGTTGATGCTCATTTACTCAAGTAGCAGTTTCCTGTTATAAAATGGATTCTGGGGAAAACAATCTGTGCTCATAAGTTCCTAATAAAAATAGGAAAGTGTCTACTCCGACCTCTGCCAGACAAAAGCTGCTGAAGTCTTCCAGAAACGTTATAGAGCTGAAAGGAGAAATACCTGTCCATACGCCATAGGTCTCAGATCGCCAGCCAGCCCCTGGGCCACGTCCTTTCCTCTCGGAGTTTATCCTGCACTAAACAAAACTGTCTGGAATTCATTCTTTAAAGGTTTATTTATGGTGCACAGAGACTGTTTATGTGAAGCAGGGTATCTGCCCATTTCCCTCCTGGGACGGTGTTTAAAACTACAGGGATCTTTCCCTCTCTGGCACTTTCTGAAATACAATTAACAATACTGGATCTTTTTTCCTTTAACAAATCTGGTTTTTATTTAGGAAGGGGAGGGAAAAAGTAAAGGGTCTGAAGTTTCCCAACAAATTATTTCAAGCCTTTGAGAAGACAGTTTTAGGCTTTTTAAATAGTGTCTTTGTTTGAAATTCCCCCTCACCCCCACCCTCTTGCTCTCTGACCATTAAAATGTGGGTTTTCTTCCAAACTAGATTGCTCAATTAAAGCCCTGCTTTTGTAATACCCCCATGCTCTAAATGGGAAAAGAACTGCTGTAGGCCACCTTGTGAAACCTTTTAAAGGCTCCTGGCTTCTTTGATCTTTAAAAAAAAAAGAGGGAGAGAACATATAAGCTACCTGGCATTCTCCATATTAGTCGGCTACTCTAACTTGCAGACTTGGGAGAATAATGGGGAGACTGGGGGTGGGGATGCCGTGCTTTCCTCTCCGCATTTGTGAAATGGAACTTATTACCTCCCCCTTCTCCCATCACAGAGGAAGGAATCCAATTGAGATAGCAGATGTGAAACTGCTTCGAGTCCTTCTGAACAGACTCTATCTGCAATAACGTTCCCTCGGTGTAAACCTGAAGAGACTTCGCTCTGAGATTTCTGACAGCCTCACTTCTGGCCTGGAGTCAAGGGAATCAAGATAATTATTCCTTCAACACCAAAGACACGGTTACCTTTTAGTCAGACTCCTGTGACTCCTGCGCTGGGACGGGGCTCCATTTCCTAAGCACATACTTTCAGCCATTACATATCATCACAAAGAGCACGCTGCTCTTCCTAAGAGCGGCTAATAAAGGGATATTACTCTGTTAGGAAACTCTTTGGATAGATGACATTATTTTATGAGTCCCAGGCTCCAGTAGGAGAAACCAAGACATGGTAAAACGGTGACTTCTACAAGCTGAGAATTTAACTCTGAAGTCCCAATTCCCAGCACCCTGCTTGAAACATTGACGTACCCCACTCAGAGCAGCCGCCGCCCACACCTCATAATGTGGCCGCTCCACTGAATTTCCTTAACAATCGTTTGAAAAATGCCTTCAAATGTTCCCTCCACAGAGTGCCTGCCAAATGAAACATTCGCCTGAACGATTCCCGGCCATTGTATTCAGAGCGCACATGCAGCGGCAAGACCACGGAATGCATAGGGAGCCAGTTCCCCTGGAGAAAATCATGCTGCATTTGTCAGTCTGGGGGGAAGTTTTCTGCTGGGAGCAATTTGAAAGGAATATTTAGGTGTCTGTGTTTCTTAGTAAGATGAATTTAAAAACAAGAAGTCCTTAACTCTCAGGAAATGCTTCACATTGGCCCGCTGGGCGAGTGCCAAGTGCTCGGGGGAATATACACTTTATCAAACAAACTCATTCCGAAGGGTCACAGAAGTCAAGTGGATACTTGTGGATATTAGCAAGATAGTGGTTTTCCCATGGTTTTCCCCCACTCCCATGCTAACTGTAAGTATCTGCAGTCTCCTGGGAAACATGAAATTAAAGCAAATGAAGCAGACGGGACAGCGGGCAGTGCGTCAGGAAGGGCACCCTTGCCGGTCTATGATGCAGGGGCAATCCCCGCCCCCTGGTCCTGACCAGCAGGCCCAGCAGCTCAGCCCCACTTTGCTGCCTTCGTGAAGCAGCCACTCGGCCCTGTTCTTATCCAAATATGATCTGATGTTGACCAGAAGAGTTTATGGCAGAAAATGAAGAAGCTCCTCAGAATGTGTCAGGTGCGTATCAAGATGATCGCGTTGCGTCTGGTCTGGGGGTAGGCAAGGCCACGTCTCTGTGGGGAGTGGGTATGTGGCCACGTCTTCCTTGAAGTGGCAGGCATTTCTAGTGTCACCCATTCAAGACGCGGAAGACGCCGAGAGGAGGAGAGAACCAGGAGGGGCAGGCAGGTCTTGGGCACAAAAGGAAGAGACTGTCTTGGTGGTAGTTTTCCCCTTGAGTGTGGGAGCAGCCCTAGGCAAGGAGGCTTTTACCTCATTGAGATGAGCCAAGAGCTAAGCAGAGAGCAGGTGAGTTCTAATGTACTTCTCTGTCTACTCTTTTGTTACTCCTTAATCTTCGGCAAAGTCATACTTAAACATTTTTTTAAAATGAACATGTGTGTACACACACACACACACACACACACACACACACACACCCGAGTCAGTAAACCCCTAAAGAAGGAAACCTGTAAAAATGTCTGTTACAAATGGTGCTGGACAGAAAAAGCAAAGAGTAAACACACTCACTCTTTTCTGAGGAAAAGTCATTGTTTAAAACGTATACAGCTCTCAGCTCACCTTCAGGTCCAGGGGTAACTTGTTGGAGGTGAACACGCTCAGCCTGATCTGGGGAATGCTGATCTTGAGATTTTCAAAGTAGTAGCGAATGGGTGTTCCCCCCTGCTCATCTGTCTTTTCGTGGAGGTTTTCGTCATATTTTTCAACCTCTGGCACAAAGATAGAATTGTTTTATAAAAAAATGAATCTCTGAAGCCTCATGATTCAAACACTTGATTCACATATTTAAAAACTCACAGAAAAATGTAAACATTGATTCCCTCTACACTTAGTTTTTCATGGTTCAGAATTATGCACAGTATCCTGATGCATTTCCTTGTAAAAGCAGATCTGCTGCATGTTGCTGACCAAAAAAGCACAATAGCTTAATCTTTGGTTTGTGACTCTGTACCCCCTGGCAGAGCACCTTTGGTGAAAGAATCCAGGTGGGGAAGTGAGAGCCCATGGGTGTGTTTGTTGGTAATAAGTTTTCTAAAAACCATGTTGCTGTTGTCATTATTATTATTATTATAAATGACCTAGATTTTCTGAATTTATTTCAGAAGATGACATCCAAGTAAGTACTTGGAGTGTGTTTTAACCAAATCAAAATAAACAATGACCAATAAATAATGAATCGGAAGAAAACATAATGCCTTAGAAAGAAACAGGCTGCAGGCTACGCAGAACTGATGTCACAACCAGCAGCATTCTCTCTCCCGAACGGTGAGCATCCGTTTGCACAGCAGAGTGGAGGCCTATTTTTTACTTATTATCTCATGAAGTAAAAAGGTTAAGGGCTAAGCCACAGCAATGTGCCCTTTGACTCAATGTTGTGCCCACACCCATTTGGGCAGCTATGTTCGTTCACTTGGCTGCATGTGCCTTAGAAATAAGAACAAAGATATTATACATATCTACTTACCAAATAAATTAATGCTGTACCTATTAGAGTTCTATTTATAGAAAAAAGGGGTAAAAAAAAAAAAAGATATTGCAACAGAGCCTAGCTTATCTGTAATCAGGACACAGAAATAGGAAACAGAGAAGATATTCCAGTGAAAGGCAGGCCAGGCCTTTACAGAGTCTAAATACACAATACGATCCTTGGCGGAGTGGGGGGAGGGGAAATTATTTAGAGCAACTTACAGGAAAAGCACGTCCAATCAAATTTAAAGTAAAACTTCTCCGGAAGATACCAAAAGGAAGCAGATACCTGCCAGGCAGGTTCCTAAGTGACTGTCTAAGCACAAATAAACACCAGCATTCCAACCCAAAGTGAAAACACAGCACTAAACAGACAGCACTTGTTCTCAATCCCAAATACACGAAAAGCTTCAATTCCAAGTCTGGAATAAAAACACGAAAAGCTTCAATTCCAAGTCTGGAATAAAAAGGCAAAAATATTTTGCTTGCATGGTGTATATGTATGTGCATATGCACACATGTCCCGGGGATTCCTTTTTTCCTTAGCAGACAGGGGCAATAAACATAAATGTTTCTATTGTATCATTTCTCCAGGCTCAGCTATTACTGAGTCTTCCAAAGACTAAGCATTACTGATTTTCTCTAGGCTGTATATAGTCTTCCAAAGGCCACAATGAGGAATCTAAAACAAAATGATTTCTGTAGCTGGAAAACGTAGGTTTCTCAACAGCTTATCTCACTCCCCTCTCCAAAGAAGAGTAAAGTAATTAAAAACCTTTGTAAGGCATAAGGGGATGAATGTAAAAAGTTAAGGAGTTGAGGCTAGCCAATTTTTTTCTTCAACTAAACCAAAAGAACTGCCGAAGGGATTTCTGATTCTTGGCCCTCAGTCTGCTTCATAAACAAAGGTTAGGGAACAAAGTGGTTTGCTAAATAACTAACATCATTTCTGTTAGCCTACAGTAGAGGAGTCAAAAAACGCAAAACAAAGAGGAAGAGTATACAGCTTCCCAAAGGCTTAGCGCCTGGCATTCCAGGACACCTTTGAGCAGCCTCCTTCACGCCCAGATGTACTTCAACCTGTCAACAAGCAATACTTTGAAAACTGAAACACAAACCTTCCTAGTTCAGGCTACGACATGGAAAGAGAGCTTATATCCAAAACCTTATTTCCACAAGCAGGCTAAAAAATGCCGTTCTTGGGCCAATTCCCAGACACAAACCTAGAACGTTCACCATTACCTGATTCTGCTTGATCGTAGCCAAAGAAACTCAGCAGCTTGAGGAGCAGCTTCTCTTCAATTTGCACTGTGAACCTCTGAGCCGTGACCATCAGGTGCTAGGGATAAAGGAATTCTGACTTACAGCGTGAACCCCAGAAAAAACTCCCATTCAGGTTTTCTGTGCCAGTGCGAAGGCCCCAATAACAGGCTATGGATTCTTTACTCACGTGATTTTATAGTCATACTAGTGGCTCGGTGCACATTGAAAGGAAGTTAGTGCACATTGAAAGGAAATTAATTAGAAGAAATATTTTAATATCGCTATTTGCCCTTTCTCTATAATAGAAGTGTCAACCAAATTCATGATTGACAATGACAGATCGAAACACACGCATGCGACTGGCGCCAGCAAGAGTTTTATATATATGTAGACTAGAGGCCCGGTGCATGAAATTTGTGCACTCGGGGGGGGGGATCACTTCAGCCCAGCCCGCACCCTCTTGCAGTCTGGGAGCCCTCAGGGGATGTCTGACTGACAGCTTAGGCCTGCTCCTTGCTCAGTCCTGATCAGCCGGACCCCAGCAGCAAGCTAACCTACCCGTTGGAGCATCTGCTCCCTGGTGGTCAGTGCACGTCATAACGACTGGTTGACTGGTCGACTGTCTGCCCCCTGGTGGTCAGTGCACGTCATAGCGAGTGGTTGAGCGGCCTTAGCATATCATTAGCATATTATGCTTTGATTGGTTGAACGGACGACCGGACACTTAGCATATTAGGCTTTCATTATATAGGATAAACTTGCTTAATTAGACCTGCTTTCTGATTTAGCTAAACTTTTTCCAGCTCAGTGGAACACCCCAATTTCTCTTTCAGTTAATTGTCAGCAACACAGCAGTAAATACCAACATGAAGCGGATTATTATTGTTGATCACTCAGGGAGAACAAAGGGTAAAATATTTAACTGCAGCAGTGTTTGACTATATTCTGCACTGTGAGAAAACCTGAAGTCATTTTCAAGGTCCACCATTTCTTACTTCTTTTCAGTCAGGTCAAGTTTCTAAACTTTCTAAATCTCTGTTTTCTGGCTAATGAAAAGAAAATAGGATTCCACCAAGTCTCCTATCTACCTACTCAAGGACTTCTGAAAGGATCAAATGAGATGAGGCACAGGAAAACGCTTCACAGACATTTGGTTACAGTGTGAAATGTTTCCACCTGGCTATAAAGCAAGTCGTGTTCCTAGGCTGACGAAACTGCAAGGAGGCTGGTCCCTAGGGAGAGGAAGCTGGGAGTTGCTACGTGATGTCATTACCCGGACGGTCGGACACCTAGCATATTAGCCTTTTGTATATATAGATTGCCAAAATATTTCTGGCTCATCTCTCTCTACATTGTTACAATTAGCCCCAAATTCCACGTTTAGACAATTCACCGCTTGATTGTTTGGTTCTGAGGGCACCTGGGTCTCCTTAGTCAGCATGACACTTTCAGATGCACTGCAGTGGGTGAACTTCACGGTGCTGAGC
This sequence comes from Myotis lucifugus, assembly GCF_000147115.1. Classification (NCBI taxonomy): domain Eukaryota; kingdom Metazoa; phylum Chordata; class Mammalia; order Chiroptera; family Vespertilionidae; genus Myotis; species Myotis lucifugus. The sequence continues at coordinate 248,090 of NW_005871628.1, forward strand.
TCACATGGCTGGCAGCTAGTTTAGGGAGCAGCAAGTGTGGGCTTATGGATGTGAGGCCTGGCCTCATCACACCAGTGACAAAGGACCAGAACTATAGAAAGCAACCTCTTTGTCGGCTCCTACTTTTCCAGGACTTGCTGCCATACAGCCTGCTTATGCATGCAGATTCTCCAGGAAAGAAAGTTTATCTCTGAAGGGTCCACTTTTAGCAAACAGTGTGGCAGCTTCCATAGGAGGATGGCAGTTGCAAGGTCAGACCCCTCCTGCCCCTTTTCAAATAGTATTCTGGATTACTCTATTTTAATAATACATCTGGATCATGCCTGGGTCCCCATCAGTCTAGAAGACACTATGCTTTCCCACCAAGACTTCACGGACTCTGGCCCCCAATGGAGTCAGAGCTACCACAGGCAAGGTCAGCACACACACAATTGAGAACACAGTGCTAAGAGGAGTTCCTGTCAATTCCTTTCCACGGTTTAATAAGCCACTGTGCCTTCACCCCACCGGACTATTTCCATCCACACCCTGCTCTGCTGCTCAGACACTTGGCACAGCTCAACCCCACCAGCCTACCTTGTAGATGTTGGTCAGCGCACTCTTACTGGGGAACTTCACCGCATTCACCTGCACGGCAGGGCCTGTCTCAATGACCTCATTCTCATTGCTCAGGGGCGTCACGTAGAGCATGAAGGGCTGAGTGGTACCAATGAGCTGATTGTCCACCTAGGACATGAAAAGGCAAAATAAAACAAAAACAGCCAAGTGGCTCGGTTCTCATTTTTACCTTTGACTGGGGTCTCACAATATGCAGGCCGCTCAGGAAGTACCCTTGCCATTTGACTCTGTCTAAACAGCAGCTGTAAAAATATAGTCTCATTGAAGACCCACAATAATAGCATTTCAAGCTTGGTGAAGGCTGGAGAGGAGGATCCCAGGAATGGTGTTACAAAGAGAATTGTCTTGATAGCATCACAACAAAACTGGCAAAAAATAGTCAAAATCTAGTATTTCAGAACTCTGAAAGTTAAAGGTTTGCAACTATCCAGGGATCATTTATTCGAGAAAATTAGCTAAAACTCGAGAAGAACAGCTCTGTGGCATTTTTACTTGTCACTCCCACTTGTCCTCCACAGGTCCACAGTGGCCTCAGAAACTAACAGCCCTGCAACCACGGTGAACACACAGCGGCCTGGCAGCCCGAGGAGGGGCCATGACGGGCTGGCAGCTCCCCTGAAAGCTCCATTCCCAGGGAGACGTCAATTTTTTTACTTGACTGGCACCTCCCCTTTCCTGATATTGGTAATTGGTGCCTTCTCTTTTTAGTCCTGGCCGCACTGATCTCAGAGAACCAGCTTTTTATTTGATTTTTTTCTACTGTAGTTGCTGGTTTCTACTTCATTAATTTCTGCTGAGATCTTTATTATTTCCCTTCTTCTGCTTATTTTGGGTTTGCTGTTGGTGATGTTTAGCAGCATTCCACAAATTCTGATATGTTGTGTTTGCATTCTCATTCAGTTCAAAATATTTTCTAATTTCTACTTTGATTTGCTCTTTGATCTATGGGTTATTTGGAAGTCTACTATTTAGTTTCCAAATATTTTGGGGATTTTCCTAACTCTTTTTCCATTATATCTACTTTAATTCCATTGTGATCAAAGAGCATACTGGGTGTGACTTAAATCCTTCTGAATTTGTTGAGAATCGTTTTATGGCCCAGAATGTGTTCCATCTTGGAAATGTTCATGTGCACTTGAGAAGAACATGTGTCCTGCTGTTGCTGGGTAGAGTGTTCTATAAATATCAATTAGGCCTAGTGGGTTGGTAGTGCTGTTCAAATCTAGTATATCTTTCATGATTTTCTGCTTATTTGTTTTACCAAATATTCAGAAAGTGGCAATGAAATCTTCTACTATAATTGGGTATTTGTCTATACTCTTCTTTCAGATTTTTTTTTCTTCATATATTTTAAAGCTCTGTCTACATATTCAGGAATGTTATGCCCTCTTGATTGTCTCTTTTATCATTAGGAAATTACCTTTCTAACCCCTGGTAATGTTCTTTGCTCTGTAAATTATTTTGTCTGATATAATCTAGCCATTCCCACTTTCTTAGGACAAGTGTTAGCCTGCTATATCTTTTTCCATTATTTTGTTTTTTAACCTATTTGTGTCTTTAATTTTAATGTGTGTGTGTTTGTAGGCAGTATATAATTGGGTTGTGCTTTTTAATCTAACCTGTAACTTTTGTCTTTTAATTGGAGGTGTTTATAGCATGTACATTTAATTAACTGATACAGTTAGGTTTGAATGAGTCAACCATCTTCCTATTTGTCCTGTCTGCTCTTTTCTGAGTTTTCCTCTTTTGTGTGCCTTTTCTTGGATTAATCAAGTACTTTTTATGATTCCATTTTATCTCCTTTGTTAGATTATTAAGTGTAACTCTTTTGGTGGTTGCTTTAAGGTTTGTGGTATTCATCTTTAACAGCCTACATTCAAATGACATCATAATACTTCACGTATAAAAAAATTACAATAATATAGTTCCATTTCCCCCCTTCCAGACAGTATGCTATTATTGTCATTCATTTTACTCTAATGTATTATAGATCCCAAAATATAGCGATAATTATTTTTGTCTAAACAAGTTGACTACCTCTTACAGAGATTTAAATAGAAAATTATTGTATTTATTTACCCCTGTAGTTATAATCATTTCAGGTACTCTTCCTTCCTTTGTGTAGATCCAGATTTCTATCTCGTACCATTTCCTTCTGCCTGAATGATGCCCTTTAACATTGTCTATAGTGCAGATCTGCTGGTAATGAGTTCTTTTAGCTTTTGTTTGCGTAAAAACATCTTTCTTTCACCCTTATTTTTTGAAAGGTATACTTGCTGGACATAGAATTCTAGGTTGACCATGTTGTAAACAGATGTATTGTCATCCAGGCTTTGTTGTCCATTTACCGAGCACAGAGAGAATAGATTGAGTATATTATTAAGGGCCCTAGGATTTTCAGATGGTAAATAAGAATTGGCTTCAGCTTAAAGTCACCAGCTACATTAGCCCTTAACAAGAGAGCCAGGCTGTCGTCTGGATCCAGGCACTGATTTATCCTCTGTGCTATGAAAGTCCAAGGAGGCGTCTTCTTCCAATAGAAGGCTGTTTCATGTGCACTGAAAACCTGTTGTTCAGTGTAACCACTTTCAATTACTATCTTAGCTAGATCTTCTGGATAACTTGCTGCAGCTTCTACACCAGCACTTGCTGCTTCACCTTGTATGTCTATGTGATGGAAATGGCTGCTTTCCTTAAACCTCATAAACAACCTCTGCTAGCTTCACACTTTTCTTCTGCAGCTTCCTCACCTCTTTCAGCCTTCAGAGAGCTGAAAAAAGTTGGGTCGTTGCTCTGGATTAGGCTCTGGCTTAAGGGAATATTGTGGTTTGCTTTTTCTATCCCCATCATTAAAACTTTTTCCATATCAGCATATTGCTTTCTTATCATTCATATGTTCACTGAAGTAGCACTTTTAATTTCCTTCAGGACCTTTTTCTTTGCATTCACAACTGGCTAACTGGTGCAAGAGGCCTAGCTTTCTGCCTGTCTTGGTTTTTGACACACCTTCCTCACTAAGCTTAACCATTTCTAGCATTTGATTTAAAGTGAAAGACATGCAACTCTTCCTTTCACTTGAACACTTACAGGCCATTATAGAGTTATTAATTGGCCTAGTTTCAAGTTGTGTCTAAGTGAGTAGGCAGAATAAGGAAAGGGACATGAGGAAATGGCCATTTGGTTGAACAGTCAGAATACACACAAGATTTATTAATGAAGTATGCATTCTTATATGGAAGTGGTTCATGGTACCCCCAAACCACTAGTAACATCAAAGATCACTGATCACAGGTCATCATAACAAACATAATAATATTGAAAAATACTGGACTATTAATGAGAATTATCAAAATGTAACAAAGAGAGACAAAGTGAGCAAATGCTATTAAAAAATGGCACCAATAGACACTTAATGCAGGGTTGCCACAAACCTTCAATTTGTAAACACAGTATCTGTGAAGCATAATAAAGTGCAATAAAAGAGCTATGTCTATTTTCTATTTAAATTCAGACAGTTTCTATTGCTACATCTTCAAGCTCACTAATCTTTTGTTCTACAATGTGTCATCTGCTATTAATCAAATCCAGTGTACTTTTCATTTCATTTTAATCTGTAGAAGTCTGAGTTTTTTATATCTTCCATGTTTCTACTTAACTTTTTCAACATGTAGAATACAGTTATCCTAATAGTTTTAATGTCCTCTGAAAATTCTAACATCTGTGTTAGCTCTGGGTCCATTTCGACTGATTATTCTGATTACATATTGTGTTTTCCTGCCCCTTTGCACACCTGGTACTTTTTGATAGGATGCCAGATATTGTGAATTTTACTTTGGCTGCTGAATATTTTTGTTTTCCATTACATCTTGAGCTTTGTTCAGGGTGCAGTAAAGTTACTTGGAAACAAATCTATCCTTTCAGACCTTCCTTTTATGATTTGTTAGGTAGGTCTGGAGCAGTGCTCAGCCTAGGGCTAATCATAGCTCAGCATGGAAGCAAGACTTGCTGGAGGACTCTCCCCAGCATCCAGTCTGGCTGGGAGGAAGAAGCACCATCTCCAGCTGGGGAGCAGCAGGTGCTATCCCGGAGATCCGTTCGGATGGTCCGGATGGCAGTTTCCTCACACACGTCACTGATCTGTCCTCTGCTGAATACTCGTAGGGCCCCTCTGTAGAGCTCCCATGTTTTCTTTCTGTGAAGCGCGTTCCTCCCAGGTATGCTGTCCTCTGAAATCTAGCTGCCTCAGTGCTAGGACTCCAGCTCTGTTTGTTCAACTCATCCATTCTAGTTCCCCCTCCCCTCCCAGTGTCAGGGCCGGAAACTTTCCCAGTAAGCTGAGCAACTAACTGCAGGGCTCACCTCTTTTGTTTCCCACCTCTCACACTGTTGTCTGATGTCCAGTGTCTTGGACCTGTTGTCTCTTTGTTTTATCTGGATTTGGGGGTCGATTCACGTAGGAGAGTAATCTGGTTCCTGTCACTACATGTTGGCCAGAAGCACAAGTCCAGTTCCCTTGTTTTTCTTCCTATGATGAACTTCAATTCCTCGTGGTTAGATGATTTCCTGTTGTTTCTAATATTGGCAAGATGCGGAACCCTGGGTTCCTCCATGCTACATTGACTAAGTTATCTAAGTTACTGTTAGACTAGCTACTATATTCAGAATTCTGCTATATAGAAAAATTAATGACACAAATGTAGGTAGAAACAATTACTTTCATAGAATGACTTTTTGAAAGCCACAACAAGATACTCTGCCAAAGCACTGAAGTGTTTGGAACACCAAACACTGGATCTGGTTGGGTGTTCAGCAAGAACACAAGAAGATTAACAAGTTCTAACCTGTCCTGCCCCTTACCTGTACATCCTGTATGCTGAGCTCAAGCATATGACTGGTTGCCAACTGTGTATAGTGCACATTGATTCCTGTAAGACTTGCAAAGACCAGTTCTTCTGGGACTTTATTAATTAAGGACAACCCGATTCCACCTTCTAACTTCACAAGCACCTGAAAGGAAACCAAAATATGGCGTACTGACCGTTTAAAACAGAGGGATTTCATCCCTGAGCAGATGAAAACCACTTACTTAGTCATATTATTCACCTTGATGCCTTTAAGTCCCATCACCTCCCTACCCCCCAGAACTCTAGTCTGATATGATAATGCCTCTATCAGAGTACTGATAACATTCTGCATTTATTATAAGAGAATAATTATTTATAATATTTTCCCTATTTGGGATGCAGGCTCTTTATAAGTTATTCACTGAACTAGCATAACATCCAATACAATGCTTTATATATAGATATTTGATTTTTAAAGGTCACTGAAAAGAGTGTGCTTTTTCGTGTTCATCTCATGCTCCTTTTCAAATATTTTACTTCCTTCCCAATACCCAAACAGAGAGAGGGGAAGGGAGATATCAGAATCAACTGGGGCAAAAAAAAAAAAGTCTATCTTATTTATTCTCCACCTTCATTCCTGTTTAAATCAAGTAGTTTAGCTTTGTTCACTGTCATCTTAATTTAGCAACATTTGTCACATTCTTTAGCTGTCATACATGTTGTGATAACATTAAACACTGAAGCAACACCTATATTTAGAGTTCACAGCGGGCAGAAAGAAAAGAGGAGGCTTACACTGAGAACACCCGGAGCAAAATTCTAACCAAATTTATGATAAATGAATTTGCAATACTTAAAACTTACTTCTAATTCCTGCTCTGTGCCTGGATTCTTTAATTTCTGTAGCTCTTGTTCAGTAACAGGAAGTTCATCCACTTCATATGATGAACGGTCACTTTTCCGTTGGGAGAAATCCATTATCTGAGGTCAAATAAAACAGTGTATTAAGAAGGCTTACATTTATACAGCGAAACCCATTCCATATAGATTATGTCAGTCAAAACTCACTTATGGTCAATAATCCTATGGAAGTTAATGGTTTCCAAAGCACTGCTAAGGTAAGATGTATGTAACAGTGAAACAAACTTGTTCTCCGTCTACACGGCAAAGGCCAAGCTGTAGACCTGAGACCCTCTTCTAGTGGGGCTGGCATCTGCAGTGATCTAGAATTACAGCTCAGGTCAAAATACGCAAACCTCAATTCACCTTTGTCTAAAATAAGGAGGTTTTTTAAAGAGGTATTATGGATTATGATGACTATCTCAGGTTACATTGCATTATCTTCAGTTCTTATACTAATACTTTATTTTTTATATCATCTTATATTTACTTATCCTTTAATTCTTCTAACAACTTTGTGAGGTTGGTCTTATCCTCACTTGATAAATGAAGACACTGTATCTTTATAAATATTTGTTGAATGACTAACCATTAGGGTCGGGTACTAGGATTCTTTCATGTCAGTTTTTAAGATAAATTATCACCTGCAGTGCTCTAGTTGGTCCATCTGGGATGACTCTGATAGATAAAATTCCAGAACCAGGCCTCAGTTTTTGGTTAATAAACTGTTGTTCAGGTGGAACTGGCCCCAAAATCTCCATGGAAGTGTCAGGACCAAGAACGACTTCAGCTCCATCAAACAAACCAGAAAGCCCTCCTTTGGCCTAAAAGACACAGTAAAGATGTGTAAGAAAAAACGAAAGTAAAGGCATTGACTTTGACAATTTAATGTGTCATTTGAAATAAGTTATCAAATTTAAATCTTCTTTTGAAGGATCATGGTCAATGTACAGTAAAGCATTACCTATTTTTTTAACATTATAGATGATATAAAACAGTAGAATTACTTGGGCAAGATGAAAAGTTATGCTATGAATTTAGGGAATTCTGAGTAAGAGAGTTCCATGAATAGAGTATTTTGGTTTAGTAATAACTTCTAATCATTAAAAACAGCTTTTTTAAAAAGAATCAAAAGCCCTGTTTCTCATTAGGGTTGCTTAAAAATCTGATACAATCTGAAAATAAAGCAATTATCACTATCACTCAGCTTTCCAGTAAGAAGCACATTCTAGAGTTAAAAACCTCCCCAAACAGGCCTATGACTGAACAATCAACCCAAAGAGTCAAAAGATGGTGCCTCTTCTGAAACAGGAGGCTGGGAACGTTGTCTGATCCTCAGTTACTCAGGCCTTTGCAGAAAAGGACTGTCCCTCCTGCTATATGCGCCAAATAAAACGGAAGTCTACAGGATGATGCCTATGGCAGAGCAAATACTGGGCTAGAGAAGACAATGGCTCGTCTCTATATCCCCTTTGTTAATATTTAAACACTGAGCAATGAAAAGGATACTTTGAACTGGGTTTATAGGACAGATTTCAACATGGAGAAAGCTTTCATGACTGTTGTAAGTTTAGAAAGAAAGTCATACACAGCTTTATAAAGGCAGTGTCATAAAACATCAAAATGCCTATAATAAACTTTATTCTGAATAATATGATTGAAACAAGCTATTTCCCTACTCAAAACACATTCTGCTCAGCTGAACACTGTTATTACAGGGTCACTCACAACCGGAGAAATGATACCATAGATTCAAGAAACAAACAACACCCAACCAGCGTGGCTCAGTAGTTGAGCATTGACCTATGAACCAGGAGGTCACGGTTCAATTCCTGGTCAGGACACATGCTCGGGTTGCAGGATCAATGATTCTCTCTCATCATTGATGTTTCTATCTCTCGCTCCCTCTCCCTTTCTCTCTGAAATCAATAAAAAGATATTTTTAAAAAAGAAACAACAAACACCAAAAAAGATTTTTTTTTGGGGGGGGGGGAATGCTCTAAGAGAATCAGAATTACAAGGGCTTTAGAAACACACGAGAAGTAAATTCAGGATCAGACTCAGAATCCAACAATTATAACAAGCCCCCTTTTGCCTCTAGAAGTCTGAATTGTATTGCTAATTGAAAATCACAAATCCATTCCAGATGTGTGCTTCATATAAGTAAGCAGCTTGCCTTTGATGAAAAAAGCTAAGGGCAATAGAGATAAAGAAACTAAATCTCAGCAAACAGCACTCAGAGGCTCCTTGCAGCTTTGCTCGCTACCCTGGAGAACCACCTCCCATTACGAAGGACAGCCTGGTTTCCACCAGCAACAACACACTAAGAGTTCCCCAGCCAGGGCCTAATGTGTTCGTGTTAACCTCTTGGGTAAAACCCCAGGCAGAGGCAGATCTGCACGCAGAGTCACACATGCTATTCTGCTAATGCCCAAACCCCCGAGACACCTTCCTATCTCAGATCCATGGTCTCATTGCCGGCCTGAAGCCTGAGGAAAGAAAATCCAAACTCCCGGTAATTTTCCAAATGTATTTGCTTATAAAGAACTTGGGAGTTCATCATGGGCAGACTGGCTGACTAGAGGACAGGGGAAACTGACCACAGCAATCTTCACCCTGACATTTGCTACAACAATTAAATGCTATTTGGGCACCACTAAGAATGCAGAAATAAACAGAATCAAGAGCCCATGATGACTACTCACCGTCTCTGAGAACACTTTACCAAGCACTCTTGCAGCTATTATATTAACTTCACAGGTCTCAAACCAATCCATCTCACTTGGTGGTGGGCTTTTTCAGTAGACATTTTTCTTTCCTTTCTCTTAAAATTACGTAAGTAATTTATGTCAAAGAAAAAAATCCAAATAAGCCAATAAAAAAATCCCATCACCTTGGAGGCAACCATTCTTCACATATTTCTTATATATCACCTTCAAGAACATTTCCCATATAAATACATAGAGGTGCACAACAAAAGTTCCCTGACTTTCCTGATAAAATGAGACAATACATATTTGCTCTGTAATTAGTTCTCTCCATTGAACATGTCATGTATCTCCTCACTGAGACCTCGTTTCAAAGAAGGCTGAACCTCTGCTCCTCGCCACCGAGGACGTCAAAACGTACAGACCTGGACAACCAGCCCGTGTAGCCCACAGGTCAGTTTTCCTTCGCGGAAACTCCAGGTCTGGGTTGTGCTTCTCCTGCGATCAGGCTTCCTGAGCATCAGCGGCTCATACCTGGGATAAAGGGAAATGCAGTGAGTCCTCTGAGTCACACAGTTCAAGCCTGAAGGGAATACTAGGACCACGGTTTTAATCTTCATCCTTCCAATATCCTCTTCTCTTAAAATGAAATGGGCAGTTAGCTTGAACCCTATGGCAGCTGGTATCTCTTAATAAGGAAAGGGGAATAAAACAAAATGGAAAACAACAAAAGGGTCATGGAGTAACAGTAATACTTTGAGGATTCATTTTATATGTATAGATTTATATAAAATACTTATTATTTACATACACAATAATATAGGTTCTTGCATTCTCACAAGGACTAGCTATCATGCCGTATGAGAATGGTTATCAAACACATTTTAAAATATTTCCAGTAGTCTTTGTTCTGTTTTATTTCCAAACACATTTATTTATAGTGGGTTTTAACTTATAAGTCATCTGAAGTCATTCTGGAAGCAAATAAGGTATTACCTGAAAACAAATACACTGACTTCACAGAAACACTAAGGCACAGCAAATAAAGAAATTTATTCAAAGCTAAAGAGCTGATTTAAACCCAAGGAGTTAGCCACCACTCCTCGACTGTTCTCTAAATAATTTGTTTCTACTTTCAAAAGAGTTAGCATAAGTTTTAAACGGTTTTTAAAAAGAAACTGTTCACTTCTAGGAGGTAATGATGAATGGAAGTTTGGGTGAAAGAAACATTCACTTTTTATAATATATCCTTATTGTTTGAATTTTAAACATCTCCATAGCTTAAAAAAATAAAATAAAGGCCCAATGCTCATATTTGGGAATGTAAGAGGGTTCTGTCACTGAGGAAAACAGCAAATATAAAAAGGCAAATTCCTACTTCATTTGCAGACTCGCTTTTTGGTATAGAATTCCTCTGAGTGAATTTGAAAGCAATGAATTTGAATCGATATTACCTGTTGTCAGTTACGGCAGCTAGCCCAGCAATATCTAAGATGGCAGAGCCCTCGGTGGAGCGGGCTGCTGAGGGCTTGTTGGGGTTGTGAGGCACTGACGAGCCCTCATGGGCCAGCATGCCGGTCCCGGTCATCCTCCACAGCTGAGAACGCTTCCCTGGTTCCTGTGGGCAGACCAGAAAGAGCGGTCATGTGCAGCCACAGCTCCGTGTAAGGGAGAAGTTCTCAAGTAGGAACTACACTAAGAGACATTTACACACCACATAAAGGCTTAAATTCAAGCTTTCATAGTTTTAATCCCTAGTTGCACTTAGGATGAAATGGGCTACACTCTTGAACCAAACAACCCAAATTACAAATAATGCAAATTGAAAAAAATATTTTCTGAGCAAACTAGTCATGTGAAGTTCAATCTAATCACTTCCACTGGCAATACTGCTGATTAACTGCTGTTCCAAATGGTGACCCTTGGGTGCCCTTACCTTGCAGAGTGATCCAATTATATAAAGTACTAGTGGTCCGGTGCACGAATTCATGCACATTGAAAGGGAATTAATTAGAAGAAATATTTTAATATCGCTATTCGCCCTTTCTCTATAATAGAAGTGTCAACCAAATTCACGATCAACAATGACAGATCGAAACACACGTGTGCGATTGGCACCAGCAAGAGCTTTATATGTATCATGCATGCACAAGTCAACTTAGCCTTTTATAGATATAGAATAAACTTGCTTAATTAGACTTGCTTTCTGATTTACCTAACTTTTTCCAGCCCAGTGAAGCACCCCAACTTCTCTTTCAGGTAACTGTCAGCAACTCAGCAGTAAATACCAAAACAAAGCAGATTATTATTGTAGATCACGCAAGGAGAACAAAGGGTAAAATATTTAACTGCAGCAGTGTTTGACTATATTGTGTGCAGTGAGAAAACCTGAAGTCATTTTCAAGGTCCACCATTTCTTACTTTTCAGTCAGGTCAAGTTTCTAAGCTTTCTAAATCTCCATTTCCAAATAATGAAAAGAAAATAGGATTCCACCGAGTCTCCTATCTACCTACTCGAGGACTTCTGTGAGGATCAAATGAGATGGGGCACAGGAAAATGCTTCACAGACATGTGGTTACAGTGTGAAATGTTTCCACCCGGCTATAAAGCATGTCATGTTCCTGGGCTGACGAAACCGCAAGGAGGCTAGTCGCTAGGGAGAGAAAGCCAGGCATTGCTACGTGACATCATTACCCGGCGCCCACAGCCACCATTTCCAGGCCGAGCTGGGCTGTGGGCCGCATTTTGTGCCGTGGGGTCTCGGCAGCGTTGGCGGCAACTTGGTGGGCTGTCGCTCCGGGGTGGTGGCGGGGCCTGTGTCCCACTTGGGGGAAGCCGAGTGTTGCTTTGTGGGCACCAGGTCCGTGGTGCCATTTCTCTGTAAATGGTCAGTGTGCGTCATGGCAGCTCCTCTGTTGAGCGTCTGCCTCCTAGCGGTCAGTGCACAACATAGCGACCGGTCAGACAGTTGGACACTTAGCATATTAGCCTTTGATATATATAGATATGTGATATTCTCAATATGTGATCACTGTTAATCTCATAATTGGCTGACAACCAGAATTTATCAGAAATCATCTCCCCTCCCATGTTTATAATGAAAGTATCCTATATTGATAGTTTCCAATTTATAAATTGATTGTATTTAAAAGTCATACTAAATTGATTGCTGTTAGTTATAAATATTTTCTCCTTGGGAATTTTGGGGTTGGTTTTTTTTTTGTTAATCTTTACCCGAGGGTATTTTTTCCATCGACTTTTATACAGTGGAAGAAGAAGGGAGTGGGAGAAAGAGAGAGAGAAAGAGAAACATCAATTGGTTGCTTCCTGTACACGCTAGACCGGGGATCAAACCCATAACCTAGGTATGTGCCCTGGCCAGGAATTGAACCCACAACCTTTAAGTGCATGGGACGATGCTACAACCGAGCCACACCAGCCAGGGCAAGCTCCCTTCTCTTAAAGTGACTTCTGCAACTCTGTGTTCTGAAACTTCTTTTATTTTGAAGGTTGAACTACTTATTACCAGTTCTTCTGTCATTTGTAATATTTCTAGCCAAATTTTACTGTCTTTATATCTAGGTCTATTAGCATAAACATTTCCCTAAACTGACTTGAAAATAATGTTAGCATAAAAAGGGGAAAAACTGTCAGTTTGATAACTTTTGCATTCTGTTTAGGAATAAGTAGATTAGGGGAGTACTACAACAGAAAAATAGAGTAATGAAAATGATATCACAGATTTGAAAAAAACAAACAGAATTAAGTTTTCCAAAAAGGGCATCAAAGATGGGAAGGTGCTTGGGACTCCTAGTGCAGGTGTCATGGGACAGTGGGAAGAAATAAACCAGATCAAGGCCTTGAGCAAGTCACTCAGCCTAAGTCTCCTCTTCCTCCACTTAAAATGAGGGGTTGGACCAGAAGAACCGAGTTTCTTCCAGCATTAAAAATCTTTTATTCTAAACTCCAAATTCTAAGCTCTCTTACCTTCTTCTTTAAAATGACTCTTTGTGTCTTTGGCGAGACATCTAAGACGAGCTCTGCACAGGTAACGGCCTTGTTGGAAGCCACAGGCCTTCCTGTTCCCTCCTGTAAACTAGAATTTTTAAAAATTATATATATATAACTCACACATATGTATACACTCACACATGTATTTAAGTACTCATAAGCAAATGCCTAAAACCTCCATTATAAGAAAGAGAATTCTCTTTAAACCATAGAAGAAAAAGTGACTCGAGTTGTAGAAAGATCAAGGTTGTATTGTTTTCCTGTACAATTTAAGATTCATTTGTCAGAAGACATACTCTGATATTTCCCCTCTCCTAATAATGTTAGTGGCTTAAATTCAGATATAATTTTAGTGGCTTAAAATTCAGGATAACTATATATCTTTGGAGGCCAAAAAACCAAAAAACTAAGCCAGACATTCCAAGGGTCCGAGAATTAGCGCTACTCCTTGCCAGGCGGCACACCAGCGTCACAGCATCCCCAAGTCTGGGCAAGAAATCAGAAGTCCCTCTGGGAGGAAAGGAAAAAAGGGCTCACACTCACCTTCCTGCAGTTCAATCGTGTGACATTTCTCTGTGGCTTAGGAATCCTAAGCTTTATGGAATATTGCAGACTACCTACACTTTAGGATATTTCGATGAATGTATTTAGATTATTCTCCTGTTCCCATTAATCTTTTTTTTTTATTGATTAAGGTATTACATATGTGTCCTTTTCCCCCTTGCCCCCTCCCCCATCAAGGTTTATCATAAAAAAAGGGACTGATAAATTCAACGTTAAAAACTAGTTTTCGTGGCATCAAAAGCACAAGTAACCAAAAAATAGGTAAGTTAGATTTCAACAAAATTAAGAACTTTTGCCCTTCAAGGAACACCATCAAGAAAGTAAAATGCTGGGAGGGCCAGGTGCAGGTTGGAAGGGGTCAATGGGGAAAAATAAAGCAACGTGGACATCTGTAATACTTTCAACACTAAAGATAAGTTTTTTAAAAAAGCAAAATGACAATCCACAAATAGGAGAAGATATTTGCTAATAATATAGCTGGTATAGTATGTGTATCCTTATTATGTAAGGAATGGCTAAAATTTAAGAATTAAAAGGCAAAAGTCAAAATGTTAAGTGAGCAAGGGCTTGAATAGACATTTTTCCAAAGATATACAAATGGCCAATAAGCACATGAAAAGATCCTCAGCATCATTAGCTATAAAGGAAAAGCATATCAAACCACAATGAGATACCACTCTACACCAGTAGGATGGCTACAGTCAAAACAACAGAAAATAACCAGTTGCTTCGGATGAGGAGGACCTGGAACCATTGTACTTAGCTGGTGGGAATGTACAATGGTTCGGCTCCTGTGGAAAACAGTATAACGGGTCCTCAAAAAGTTCCACACAGAATTACCCTAGAACCTAGCAATTCCCTCCTAGGTGTACATTCAAAAATTTGAAAAACAAATCCTTAAACAAACACAAGAACAGGCATGTGGATTGTGGTGGCACTGTTCACAATAGCCAAAAGGTAAGATAACATAGTATCCATCAATGAGTGAGTGGATAAACGAAATGCTATATGTCCACACAATGGAATATCACTGAGCCATAATAGGAATGAAGTACTGCTACAGCGAACCTTGAAAACATTATGCTAAGTAAGAGCCACCACACACAAGAGATCACACATCCTTCCTATATAATAAAGAGCTAATATGCTAATTATACCGGATCCTATATAATAAAGAGCTAATATGCTAATTATACCAGATGGCAGAACAACCGTCTGGAGACCTACCAGATGACCTTCTGGATGAAGCCAGGGCTGCAAGGACTGAGGCAGCCGGGACTGTGAGGGCCGAGCCCCTGGCAAGAATTTCGTGCATCGGGCCTCTAGTTTTATGATAAATCATTAGAAACAGAAAATAGACTGGTGATTGCCAGGGGCTAGGAGAAGAGGGGAATAGGGAGCAACTACTTAATGGCACTGGGGTTTCTTGATGAAAAGCTGTTGGAACTAGATAGAGACTGGCTGCACAACATCATAAAGGTACTAAAAGGCCACTGAACTGTTCACTGTAAAATTGTTGCTTTTATGCTATGTGACTTTCACCACAATTTAACATACAAAACTAGCTTCTCCCCCATCATTAGTTCTCTTCAAAAATGCAAAGAAATAGAATCTAATATGCTCCAAAAGATGGTTCAGCCCTTAGCACACCAAGATCCTCTTTTCATCTGCTCCGGAGCTATTCAACCCATAGTCCTCCATTAGGATTCTTCAATTAAAGAGCTTAGTCACGGCGGGAACTTAACTTAAGAACATTAAGGGAAAAACATGATTGGCAACCAGATTAAGAACTGGTTTTTCAGGCACTAAAACTGTAAGCATGTCACACTGTTGTCTTAATCTTTAAAAAGAAACAAACAAACATGACTGACTGAACTATAACGAGATAAGCATCCTGCACCATCAGTACCAAAGAGAACTGCAACCAACAAAGGAAAGTAGCTAAGCCAGATGCCCTTCCGTCCATTCCCAGTGACATTTGGGCTCTAGGAGGGTGAGAGCACTACCACAGACCTGGAGATTCTTTATGGGCCTCAGGCCCGTACATAACTATGCAAAGTTATTCAGAACATTTCGGAAAGGGCTATGACTTTACATGTCCCGTTGATCCAATGGTGTATATTTGCAATGCTGAAGATTCAGCGATTTCCCTGTTTCTTCACAGATAAACTTTAAAATTGGTCCTGTAACCAGCACATAACAATAAAATTTACAGGTTGGTGCAATGATGTTTTGAAAGCCCAATGTTTTGAATCTCTATGTGCCAATCTACATACCATTCTAACAGGAGAACTAGAATAAACTCTCTGTTCTTCACCTCAGTTTTTTAAATACAACTAGTCAGGCGTCAGAGAAGACTATAATCCTAAGGCAATTGGAACTACTTCCAAGGTAAGCTACTTTGCTTGGCTTTAGATGACTATTAAGATAGACCCTGAAGTGTCTATCTAATCAGTATTCTCAATGGGAGAGGGAGGTAAAAATGATGATTTGAATAATTATGATGAAAATCAGTCAGTTTCAAAAGAGGAAAGAAATAAAACAAACTTAAAACTAGCAGCAATAAGTTTTAAAAATACATAAAAATAATACCTTAAAGAGTAATTTAGGATACTATAAGAATAACATCTTATGGAGGAGTTATTAAATACTAGGATGAATTATTGGGAAGATCTTTAGAAAGAAAAGACTCTTGCCTCTTTGGATAAAGTTTAAACTAGGCAGAAGACAAGGGTTTAGACCAGTGGTTCTCAACCTTCCTAATGCCGTGACCCTTTAATGCAGTTCCTCATGTTGTGGTGACCCCCAATTTCATTGTTACAAATTGAACATAATTAAAGCATAGTGATTAATCACAAAAACAATATGTAATTATATATGTGTTTTCCGATGGTCTTAGGCGGACCCCTGTGAAAGGGTCGTTGGACCCCCAAAGGGGTCGCGACCCACAGGTTGAGAACCGCTGGTTTAGACTAAAGACTTCTCAGATCTCAAGACAGATCTTGAGCCTAGGATCTGGCAAAGAATGAAAGGAATCTTCCTTTATCCTTCGGCCTCCTAAGAACTGCTTAGAGTTTAAAACCAGTTAATAATCAGAGTGTTCTGCTTTATAAGGATAATACTTTAACCCAGAATTACCCGGAGAACGTGTATGTAGCAGCAATGTAAATGAAATTTTCATAATAAAGCTGTCGGTTATCCTGGAAATCATTCATGTTGCAATTGATCTCAGAGGAGCCTGCCCCTTTAACAGTCAGAGTGATAAACGGTGGCAGGGCGGGTTCATCCCAGGCGTAATCCAAGGAGGTCATGGGCTTCACTTCAGTTCGGAGCCTGGGCTCAGCTACGCCGTGCTGAGTAAAGACAACCGGGACCTACAGCGATGGCAAGAGGAACAGGGCTGTCACTCAGACTGGTGTTATTGGAACATGACTTAGCACTTCCTAGGTTTAAGTTCCAGATCCCTCCCAAATGAATCCTACTACACACACCACAACCACAAGTGAGGTTCATCATCTTGCCTCTTGACTTTCTAATCACCTTCCAAATTATAAAAAGCCCACCAATTAAATGACACAGGTAATCGCCTGTTGGACAAAGGGCTTTTAGAAGCTTTGCAGCAATTACGAAGGGAAGCAATTCTCCCCTTTCAGTGGCATCTCTGCCACCCTCACCCTTGTGATATACTCTGAACACAGAAAAGCACAAAAATGTTGGAATTCAGCTACAGAAAGTCACATTCTAAGACACTGTCATTCAAAGGCATAATTTAAAATAGAATCTAATGGTTTCCAGTTTGGCTTTATTTGTAAGATTTATAAAAATGCTCACTGCAACTGAGTAACGGTATAGCTGCCCCTTCCCACTGTCATTGGACGATCTGACTCAGGCTCCTCTCTCCGTGTGGAATGTCCACGGGGCCACCATGTTGACCCAACAATCTAATCACATAAGCACTGGCGACTGACAAGTCACTTCTGGGTATGGCTGCCCAGCAAGCAAAATAACCAGCAGAAACCACCTCTTAAGGGTGAGGATTTATAGGTTGTCCAGCCACAGAGATTCCTGTATGGCTTCTTTTAAACCCACGTTTAAAATGCATTTCATTATATTACAGTCAGTACATACTCCACCCTCCTCAAATGAAACAGCCAAACTGGCTCTAAACTCCACTTGATACCTTAGAAAAGTTGTCAATTCGGAAAGGAGGGGGCAGCTGGTCTGTGTCACTAAAGGAGATCCTGTAGGTAGCTCCTCGGAGTGTAATTTCCACGCGCAGGAAGAAGCATTTTCCCAAGGTATCTCTGCAGAAAAAGGAAACAAAAGAGGCTGCATAAAATGGAGAGAACCAGTCACAGTTCACGTTCCGCTCATATTTCCCACAATCACAGGACTGCTTAGACACCAAGCAATGCTGCTGTGTGTTCTTTGATCACATTAAAAAGGTAGGAATTGACAGTATAATCACACAATGAAAAAGAATTTATTCAAGCAATGTTTGAATAGCATGTTGTAATTGGGCAGCAAGATCTACAAATTTTACTTAGTGGGTTTGTTTGGGATAATGGTGTCAGTGTAGCAAATGAGTAAATGTTGGTTGAATAGAATTGTTGATACTAGAGTACTTTTGACATGGACACAGAGCAATTTCATATGGTTCAAACTAATATATTGATGTTACTGATCACCAGGGTTCTCACTATAGGACAAAGGCAGGTGAGGAGGAATCCTCTGTAATGGAGGTACCAGTATGTGATCATAATTTCTATATATTTTTATGTGTGCACGTATGTGTGCATATTTAAATAAAGACATATCACTGTAGAGAATGAAAAACTGTTCTTTACAGAAGACTATCAGTTAATAAATGTCGAAGAAATGAGAGAATCAGAAAATCAACATTTTGCAACCACCAATGTAATAATTGATTCAGATAAGAACCATCCAACCATTGAGTGAAAGGATTTTAGGAAACAATATACACACAGTCTCAAATTATCCCCAGATGGATTTTTTTGTTTACAAAGAAGAAAAGGTAACTCTGTAAGAAAAACCTGTTAGACACCAGCTTAACCTCTCAATGATCCAATTTAGCAACATCAGTAATGGGACAACAGCTGTCACAGCCCAGGCCTCCAGATGTGACGCAACAGGAAACATACAATACCACATATGTAGTATTCTTACCAAAAAGGTTTTACCCAAATCTATGTTAGGAAACTATCAGGAAAATCCAGGAAATAGGACATTCTACAAGAAACTGGCTTGAACTCTTTAAAAATGTCAATGTCAATAAAGACAAAAAAGGAAAAGTGACCATTTAGATGAAAGGAGATGAGCTAAATGGGTCAAATAAAATGCATGATCCTTGACTGAATCCTAGACCAGGAGGAAGGGGTTCCTATGAAGGACATTTTAAAGAACTATTTATTAGAAAACAAATCAATATTAAATTTATTCAGTGTGTAATATTAGTATATTTATTTAGAAAAACGACCTTGGCTTTAGGTGATGAGTGAAGTTTTTACGGCTGAATTACCATGATGATTTCAATTTACTTTCAAATGGTTCAGAAAAAAAATGTATGTATGTGTATGGAGAGAGATCAAGAACACAGCAAAATGATGAAATGTAATAAATCCAGGAAAAAGATGTAGGGATCTTCATTGTACAACTCATAAGTTCTCTGTAGGTTGAAGCTGTTTCCAAATGACATGGTGGGGAAAGTGGGGAAAACAGATGGCATTCGTCTATGCTCAGTACTTCAGGACGTCATTTCAAAAGGGTTAACAAAGGTAGAGTCATTTCCACCCCACACCTCGTACTTACTTTCCTTCTTTTTCTTTTTTTAAACGTAATCATGAGTAGCTGTTTTATATAACCTCAAATTGGCTCCCCCTTCTAACACAATAGATCTGGACAGCCTCCTCCTCAGAGGTATATACACCAACAGTGGCTTTAGCTGCAGAACTTCTCCTTTTCCCCCACCCCTCTGCAGACCCCAGTGAAATCTTTTTTTTATTATTTTATTTTATTGATTTTTTACAGAGAGGAAGGGAGAGGGACAGAGAGCTAGAAACATCGATGAGAGAGAAACAGCGATCAGCTGCCTCCTGCGCACCCCAAATGGCCTTGACCGGAATCGAACCAGGGACCCTTCAGTCCGCAGGCCGACGCTCTATCCACTGAGCCAAACCGGTTAGGGCCCCAGTGAAATCTTGTGAGAAACACATGATACCGACAAAGAGCTCTGATTGAAGAAGGGATGAGGGCACTGAAGACCTGACCACTTGGCTCCCTGGGCCTCTAAAGTCACCAGCTTAGACCCCAACTACTCTTAGGAACAGAGCCTGAAAACCACTACATCAGATGTAATTAATTCTACTAAGGGCTATTGACAAAATGAAGGAAAATAGAGCTCGCTCTCTCTCTCTCTGTCTCTCTCACTGTCTCTCTCTTTCTCACCTGTGCCTTTCCTCTCTAGCTCATGTGCCCCCCTCCCCCATCTCTCTGGAGCACTCCAGCACCTTTCCCCCTCTCTCCCTCTCCTAAGCTCCAAGGGCCCCTTCTTTTGCCCCTGTAACTTATTTCCTGAGCCCACACAGCCCAGCTGGCTCACTTTTTCTAACTCTGTGACTTTCTAAATAAACTTTCACTTGTATTAGTGGGGGAGAGAGGGAATGAAAGAAAATAAAACCTCAGATAATGCATTTTTTAAAAGTCAACTATAGGTACTGCTGTATATCATCTATTATTTTTCTGTTCCCTTACAATGGTGTTCTCAATGAAGAACCAGCCATAACTATAAAAGATTAAATTTTGCTTCTAAATGTGTTGAAATAGCACTGATTTCAGTGTCTTCAGCTTCAAAAGCATTTGATAAAAGAAACTGAGGAGGACACAAACAAATGGAAAGGCATCCATGGTCGTGGATCGAAAGACTTAATATTGTTAAAAGATCAATGCTACCCAAAGTGGATTTACAGATTTAATGCCATCCCTATCAAAATCCCAAGTCCGTCCGTCCCCCCCCCCCAAAAACAAAAAAATTCATCCTAAAATTTAGATGGAATCCCAAGGGACTCCAAATAGCCAAAATAATCTTGAAAAAGAACAAAGTTGGAGGTCTCACACTTCCTGATTTCAAAACTTATTATAAAGCTACTAATCAAAGCAGTGTGATACTGGCATAAAGACAGACATATGGACGAAAGAGACAGAAAGCCTTGAAATAAATCCTCACATACAGAGTCAAATAATTTTTGACAATGGTGCCAAGACCATCCCATGGAGAAGGGAGAATCTTTTCAACAAATTTTGAGGTAACTGGATAGCCAGAAACAAAAAAGTAGTGTTGAAATTTTACCTTACACCATCTATATATATAAAAGGCTAATATGGAAAGTGTCCCCTCAGGAGTTCGACTGGGAGACTGAGAGTTCAAGCACTCACTATGACCACCAGGGGGCGGCGCGGAACAAAGGAAGGCCTCAGCTGGCAGCCGGAAGGCCCCGATCAGCCCTGATTGCCGGCCAGGCCTAGGGACCCTACCTGTGCACGAATTTCGTGCACCAGGCCTCTGGTATACAAATATCAACTCAAAATGGATCAAAGATCTAAATATAAGGGCTAAAACTATAGAGCACTCAGAAGAAAACACAGGGTAAAGCTTCATGACATTGGATTTGGCAATGATTTCTTGGCTATAACACCAAAAGCAGAGAAAATAAAAGTTAAAATAGATAATTTGGACTACATCAAAATTAAAAACTTCTATACAAAACACAATCAACCGAGTAAAAAATGGGCGAAAATATATGCAAATCATATATCTCAAAAGGGGGTTAATATCCAGAATATACAAAAGATTTCTGTAACTCAACAACAAAAAAACAAACAACCCAATTCAAAAATAGGCAGTACAAATGGCCAGCAAGCACATGAAAAGAAGCTTAATATCACTAATCATTAGGGAAATGTGAATCAAAACCACAATGAGATGTGACCTCACCCATCAGGTTGACTACTATCAAAAAAGCAGAAAATAAAAAGTGCTAGCGAAGATGTGGAGAAATTGGCTGTGCATAGTTGGCTGAAATGTAAAATGGTGGAGCTGCTATAGAAAACAGTATGGCAATTCCTCAAAGAAATAAAATTGGAATGACCACATAAAACAATAATTCTACTCTGAGTATAGACCCAAAAGAATCAAAAGCAGGGACTCAAAGAGATATTTATACACCCATGTTCAGAGCAGCACTATTCACAACAGCCAAAAGATAGAATGCACCCCAAGTTTCCCTCAACAAATCAATGGATAAGCAAAATGTGCTATATTCATACAATGGAATATTATTCAGCTTAAAGGAAGGAAATTCTGACACATGTGATAATGCAGATGAACCTTGAGAACATTATGCTAAGTGAAATAAGCCAGTCACAAAAAGACAAATACTGTATGCTTCCACTTATCTGAGATACCTAGAGTAGTCAAATTCAGAAAAAGCTGAGCAGGGGCTGGAGAAGGGGGAAATGAGGAGTTGTTGTTTGATGGTTATAGAGTTTCAGTTTTGCAAGATAAAAAGAGTTTGGAGATTGGTGGTACAACTATATGAATGTACTTCACACTAGTGAACTTAAAAATGATTGAAGTGGTAAATTTTATGTACCTGAAGCCCACAAAACAATCTCTGGGCCTTTGTGTTATCTTTCTCACATGGTATGTGTATCTTACCACTATTTTTTTAAAAAACTTCGAAAACTTTTTAAAAAAGCATTTGATGAAAGCAGAAGGAAGAGTCATCCTGGGCTAGTTGAGGCTAAATTTGGTTGATTTTTCTTAACAAGGACCTGAATGTCACTGGGTTTGGCAAAGAAGGGCAGATAATTACTGAAACAGCATCAAAGGAAAGAAGATTTGGTAAAAACATTTATAATCAGTGTTAACGTCGAAATGCAGAGTTTTCAGACGTGCTACCCCTTCAACTTGACGCCTAAGACCACACCAGTTGCACCATGGTCAAAACTGCTGACATTCCCTTTAACTCACCCCAACAAAAAGTTCACTCATACATACCTGGTCTTTGCAAGTTTTAAGAACTTTGTCTGAGCCAGAAACATGTGCGTCCATTTCATGAAGAGTAGTATTACTACTTACTATTTATAGCTTTATAAATATTTAAAATTTATATGGTATTTATAGCTTACTATTTAATGCACCTCAAACAAAGCTACTTTTTGTCTAAATGTAGTCTCTGAACTTACCTCATGTTGATGTGGAAAGAATTATTCTTGTTGACCTCAAAGCCTCCAGACCAAATACAATTGGGAACATCCATTAATCTGACACACAACAGCTGATCATAGTCATTCCGAGGCCAATGGAACACCACACTGGAACCAGGAAGGGTAGAAATGTAACCTTCGGGATTGGCTGTTCCCTAAAACACACAGAATCACTGGCTTTGGTCAACAAGTCAATTCAAGACAGTAAATGTTCACTAAGTACCTTCTCTGAGCCTGGTCCTCTACCAGAAGCTATTTAGGGTACCAAAGGCAGGAAATGGTTACATCACAGAACTTACAGCGTTGAAGGGGAGATAAGCCATGACATTAAAACTCCCTGTGCTATTAAACACTAGTAATTCTTCGAAAAGTAAACTGCTTACCTGTCCTCTGGCAAATTCCCTCTGTGCGAATGCAAGCTTGTGAGATGATTTATTATCTAACAGGTAACGGGGGGCAAAGATGACCATACAGGTGTCAATATATCGACCTCGGCCTTTCTTGACATCAATACCTACAAATAACAAAAACCACTGTCATGAATTAATCAGAAAAAAAGATAATCCATGGTCTGACAAAAATAAATAGCCTTCACAATTACTTTCTCTAAGAAAACAATTATATCACTCAAAGAGGCTGTCAAGCCTTCCAAGAATGGAATGAAAACAGCAAGCACACTCGAAATATTATTCTTTTACCCACTTAGGCCTTAAAAAGTCTCAGTGGCAGTATCGATATCCCCATAACTCCCAGCTTCTTCATAAAGTGTGTATCATAATAACAGCAACTAAAAAACACAGGTGTTCAGTCATAGATACCTTTGGTTTCCATTTATGAAGCTGACTACATTTCTGCTCACATCTGGGACACAAAATTCCCACTAGAGAATTTGCCCCTTTTACAGGATACAGTAGAAATTTCAGATTACTTAATTGGATTCTGACTACCCTGAACTCAAAGGACTTTTCTCTAGTATTTTCTTTTAGCTGTTGGCCCAAGAATCCAGCTAAAACCGAATGTAAAATATTATAGAATTCATTCATTCGTAAAATACATGTTTTCAGCACCCACTATGTACAGGGAGAAAAAGGCAAACAAAACACATAGCATGGAAAGACAGTCATAATCAAACAGAAGGAAATCTCAAAACACTTGAAGAAAGGAAAAAAATAAACAGCACTGAATTAGCTTTAAAAATATGATCGTTTTTTAAAATATGAAACTCAGTGGGAATGACTATTTGTTCATTCACACAATAAATATAGCAACTGGGCTGGACTCTGTTTATACAATGATAGAAATATTTATAGTACAGATAATGAATATAATAATATTAATTGACCTCTTAATACAAGTTACACCCTCTACCAAAGGCTCCACATTTAGTTCTCATAACAACCTTATGAGTTAGGTATTTTCATTCTTTCCATTTTACAGATGAGGAAACTAAGGCATGGAAAGCAAGGTAACTTGCCCTAGGTCACACAGCCGCCTGCCTCAGAAGCCCTTGCTCACA
This sequence comes from Myotis lucifugus, assembly GCF_000147115.1. Taxonomy (NCBI): domain Eukaryota; kingdom Metazoa; phylum Chordata; class Mammalia; order Chiroptera; family Vespertilionidae; genus Myotis; species Myotis lucifugus. Next base: position 272,537 of record NW_005871628.1, read on the forward strand.
TCACGATGAGACATGTAAAAGGACCCTACTCAGCAGTCAACAAGAGAACCATAAAAAGGAAAGAGACCTTAGGATACAACAAATAGGTGTCCTGGATGGCCTAACATAACCCCAATTATCAATATTCCAATCTGTTAACTCTGTAATTCATCTGTGCTGGCTGGAAAAATTGGGTGTGCCTTCAATATAAGTCTTCAATATAAAAGACTGAGCAAATCTCAAAAACAACCATCTCTGAAACTGTATTTAAGAAATGTTCGGGAATACTGGAACAGAGAGATATTCCCTATCACTCATATTTCTGTCACACACACAAAAAAGCATTAATTGTCAGAAACTGACATTATCACAGCTAGCTGATCTCAACTAATATAAAGTCTGCCCACAAAAGATGTGTTTAATTTGACATTATGAAAAAAATCTACAGTACCGAGACTCAATTTTTGGAGAAAAAAAAAGTAGGCTTTTTTTGTTTCCCTTTTCATCTTAGATTGCTCTGGCAACCCCCCAGTAAATGAATAGCTGATAAGATAAAAATGTACAAAATCCCTCTTTTTGGAGGTGCATGTGAGGCCTCCCTGAGCTTTGGACTGTGTTTTAAACTTTCCTGATAGGGAGCTAGTTATCTATCAAACTCTCCAAAAATATTCAAGTAAGAGATTCCACAAATTCCCTTGATATTATATACCAAGATTTCATGAACCTTAAGAATTATAAAGTCCTATCTTAGCCCACTCCATCTATTGCTTTCTTTGGTATAAAAACAAAATTCAAATCATAGTCTTGTCCCTAAAAACATATGTAATAAGTTTTAATGAATGCTCCTAGCACAGCAATTTTCAAATAGTGTGCCACAAGAATTTTTAAAACATGCAATACCTGACTATTTAGTCAGGTGCACAGACCTCTTTTCCCTTAGATCGTCAAATAAAAAAATGACAACTCAACACAACAGCCGTCTAGTGTGAATGCCCTGTCTTGAACCATAAATATGTAGGTCACATAATAGAGTTGTAACTTACTGGTCACATCGCATAATAAGGTTGTGTCTCATTGGTTAATTCTTGGCACCAGAAATCTTTATATACAAGTATAGGCACCTGATTTTTTTTAAAGTAACTTTGTAGGGGAGGCCAGGGGATTGTCAAGGGCGGGGGAAAAAAGGACACATATGTAATACCCTTTGTAATACTTTAAACAATAAAAAAATACAAAAAAATAAAAAATAAAATAACTTTGGAGTAAAAAGGGTGGGCAAGTACTTTTTCTTCTTTTTTGTAAATCAATCAAAACTATATCTTTGTTTTTTACTGGCAAAAAATATATTCTTTGGTGTGCGACAGAATTTTAGTAATTAGTTTGTGTGCCAAGCGATTAAGAAGGTTGAAAATCGCCCTAACCGGTTTGGCTCAGTGGATAGAGCGTCGGCCTGCGGACTGAGGGGTCCCGGGTTCGATTCCAGTCAAGGGCATGTACCTTGGTTGCAGGCACATCCCCGGTGGGAGGTGTGCAGGAGGCAGCTGATCGATGTTTCTCTCTCTCATCGATGTTTCTAACTCTCTATCTCTCTCCCTTCCTCTCTGTAAAAAAATCAATAAAATATATATTTAAAAAAAAAAAAAAAAGAAGGTTGAAAATCGTTGTCCTAGCATGTAAGTTTATACATGCACTCAATGCATAGTTGTGATTGGCCAGCTCGATTTGCCTCCCTGAAAGAATTCTGTGATTCCTTAGCGCCAGCTGCTAAGAGCTCCATCACCCCACCCCGCAATTTGTTCCAACTACAGTTTCTAGCCAACCTGCAGTAGCTTACTTTGGAAAGTGTATCAAGGACAAGATACCCCAAAAGAAAACCAAACACAGCATGAAACAGCCTTTGCCCGTTCAAGGGGCGGAGCAAACAATGTGAACAAAAGTAAAGAAAATGATCCTCAGCTGGAGGGTCAAATTAAAGTTTATTTCTTCTGTTAAAAATCTTAATGTCAACTTTAAAGGAGGCAGCCTCAGGACAAGGGAGAATGCTCACAAATTCAGGTTTAAACAACACGGAAAGCAAACTCTACTTGGAGGAGACTCTATTACTAATAAAACCTCAAACACTTAAGTCCTTGAGTCTGCGTGGGCCCCAGGGCAAATCGCTAGACGACACCACCTTAGGCTCTCCTTCTACAACATGACTATTTCTGCCCTGTCCGATATGCAGCCACTAGGCATATGTGGCTATTTAAATCCATTAACACTCAATAAAATGAAAAGCTCAATTCCTTGGTCACACTGGCCACGTTTCTTAGTAGCGGACTCCCAAGTGCTCGGAAGCCACGCGTGGCTAGTGCTACCCCACTGGACAGTGCAAAACAGAGCATTTCCCTCATCGCAGAGAGTTCAATGGACAGCACAGTCCTGGATGGTTTTCCAACGTTTGACAATGAATGGTGCTTGGATCCTTGGAAATTATACACTAGGAAGGATGCACAGCTAACATTTTAAACCTGAAGCGTTACTTAAATAATCAAATTTATCGTAACTCTGCAGAAAACCTTTTGAGAATTCCAGGTGGCTCTGAGGTTTATAGGTGCAGTATGCTCCCCTCATCACCCCCCACCTCTGTAAGCAAAGCTCGTTCAGTGGGCTTCTAATTACTATAACCACCAAGTGCATTTTATTACATTTTCTGCTTCAAATGTGCACACTGCAATCATAATCCCACTTCTGACCCAGACTTCCCCTTTGCATCTGGGCAAGTCACTTAACCTCTCTGCTTCAGTTTCAAGGAGAACAATGCTTCTTACCCTCTTAGGGTTTGCAAGTTTTAATGAATGCGTGGGAAATGCCTGGAGGATGAAAAAAGCATTCTAAGTGTTCCTATTATCCCCATGAAAAACAAGGATTTAAGCCAAACTGATACTTTAAGTTAAACAGAGCCGCAGACCTCAAAAGGGGCAGTGTTTAGGTAGCTCCTCAGATCCCTAGAATAGATCTGTGCTGACAGCATTCCGAGGAAAGATACCTCACCCAATGCCAAATGAGAAAGTCAGCACCTGCGGCCAAGCCTAAAATGTATGGTCAGCTTATGGTCCCAGCCTGAGCTCAGGGCCAAGGGTCTGATTCCCCCGCTGCCCCCCGGGTAACCCACCAATGTTATAGATCAGCCCTGGGCGGTTTCCGTGCTGGATGACTTTCAGAGCTCGGACACCACTCCCACCATCCAGGGAGAAGCCCTGACACCAGCCCGGCATGCCTTCAGGATGAATCCCCCTTCCGATTCTCATCGTGCAGCTGTGGGGCAGAAAAGCAAAGGTTGATACATTCATCCATAAGCAAGTCTTGTCCACCTGTTCTAATCAGGAAACAGTGCTGTAGCTAACACCCCAAATTACAACTCTAATGTTGACTCTTCCTCACTCATGTGATTCCCAAACACAGCGAGGCAACTGCTGGCAGTTAACCCCCTATCTTACAGGCAGCCACAGTACAACAATGTGCAAAATGTATGGACGTCTTCAACTGAACACTTTAAGAAAAAACATTAAGATTCTACAAGCATAAGACATACAGAAAATGCTAAAATATCTATCATTCCTCTGAAAAATAAGGATTTGAGTCAAACTAATACTTTCCTGACTGAGGTGTTCAAAGGTTCATGAAATAGCCTGAACATATAAGGAAAGTGTGCCCACAATTCTGTAGATGCAAGGCAAGCAGTGCAGAAGATGTGGCTAAAGGTACGTTCCCTCCATGGTCTGGTACTATTACAACAGCAAAGCTCTGTTTAGTTGGCCAGTATCTTATCGTGGGCCCTAGAACCATCATTCCTGAATGTGTGTTCCAGTTCTGCCACTAACAAGCAACATAACCTTGGGCAGGTAACTGTCTCTCTCTGAGCCTCAGTTTCCACATCTTAAAATAAAACAGTATTTCCTGCCCTGCCCAATCCACTGGGATGCTGGGAGAATCAAATGGTCTATTCCCTCCTGGTCTATATGGAAATGCTTGGGGAACTACAAATTCCCTGGATAAAATAAACTGTTATAAATGTCAGGAAGAGTGAGACTGGGCTAGCGTCTGTATGACCACCATGTCCAGACCCCAGTCAATCCTCTCCTGACTCCAGCAACAACCTAGCCTCCAGCCCTCCCTGGAAGACACATCTGCACCCACTGGCATGTGGTGCTCCCTAAACCTTCCTCTTAAGCTTGTAGGAAGCATACTTCTGCAGATACCAGGGTATGGCATCTTAGGAGTATCAAATATGCCATTTGGATTACTGCTACAAATGAAGACTCCTGTAAAAGGCAGAATGTTAAAACCAAGAACAAAAGTGAATTAATGCTCATACCATACATTAGAAGGACACGTCATCTAATCCTCACAATTGCTGCTTCTCCCTGCCTTTAAACGTGCAAGGAGTGCTTGGGATCTTAAATGGCACCTTACACAACATGACCTGGCTTGGATTAATGGGGCAGAGGCTTTACCAGAGTCCAGTCACCCCCACACACACCCCCATGCCAACTCCTCTGCCTGTGCTGAGCTGACAGCAGAAGGGAGCCATGCAGAGCACAGAACATGTGGGTTTCTCTTCATTGGCAGAGTTATGAATAGAACTACTCCAACACACGTAAAATAAAACTAGCTTTCATTATAAACCAACCAAATGGTTTATTTTCACTATCAAGTAACACAGAAATTAGAGCCGAAAGAATCCCATTAGGTCATGGTCCTGCTCCCCTGCCAAGTCAGGATTGTTATCTACAGTACAATTCTACTTACACGGATACACTCTAGCCCTTGCTAATTTTTCCCCTTCCCTAGGAACTTGTTTCCCCTTCCCATAAATAACTGTACTCACAGGTTTGGCTGCTCTTTGTCAGCATAGCAGAATAGGAGGGGGCTCAGGCTCCGGGCCAGCTCATGCTCCTCGAACTGGCCTGCAGCATCTGTCTTTGTGTTGTCCTGTCTGAAGATCAGCGGTAACCCTTTAGGAAGGAGAGGAGAGGTATACATCAATCCCACCCAGTCTCTCCAAGACAGACGTAAACGGTAAAGTTAATTTTTTTTTAAAAAATAATCAAGGGGAAAGAGTGAAAATTGAATTAATTTAGTGGGCTCATTTTGTTGTCTAAGAGGACATTTCTGACCATGACTGAGCACTAATTATGGAAGCAGGAAAGTTCCAGCAGCCCAGACTGTTGGAGTTAGTCTATTGGCTCCATTTAGTCAGCTGAGCAAAAACCTGAATTCCCATGGCCAATGCCAAAGGCCCACTTGAGCAACCTCTATAATAGTGATGGAGAACCTTTTGAGCTCGGCGTGTCAGCATTTTGAAAAACCCTAACTTAACTTTGGTGCCGTGTCACATATAGAAATTTTTTGATATTTGTAACCATAGTAAAACAAAGACTTATATTTTTTATATTTATTTTATATATTTAAATGCCATTTAACAAAGAAAAATCAACCAAAAAAATGAGTTCACGTGTCACCTCTGACACGCGTGTCATAGGTTCACCATCACTGCTCTATACGTACCTGTTTTGTTAATCAACCAATACGGAGCAGAAATGAAGATCTTTAGGGATCCTTCTGCTCGACACACAATCCGGATGGTGAGGTTCAGCTGCCGCCGGTTGGTATCATAGAGGCGCATTCTTACCATATAGTTTTGGGTTCCAGGTGGAATGAGCAATTCTTTACAGAGTGGAAAATTCTCCAGTGATACCCCTAAAGGAGATATAAGCCATTGTCTTTCTAAGCTCTCACGTTAGTTTGTTAAAATACCCAGCAGTCAAACGAAACTGGATTCCTTTTGGAAAAATCAGTAACTGTCTCTTACTAGCAAAAAAGATCTCATTAGAATGGCCATTTTCCTTTAGCTCGGGTGAGAATACATATGAAGCAAACCAGATGGCCTGGAAGCCACACTAGGGAGTCTGAACTGCAGAGTTAGAAAGATGAAAATACCAGAAAGTACCAATAACAGCTATGAGTATTAGGAGCTTACTAGACATCAGGCCCTGTGCTGGGTGCCTAGACCACAATAAAGGCAAGGACAGGGTCAGAGTCAAGGTTTCTGCAGCCGAATGCCTGGCCTCAGGTCCCAGCCTGGCCTTCCCAGCTGCATGGTGCAGGGTGAGCGATTTGCCCTTGCTGTGCCTCATCTCCAAATGGGGATAATGACAGTATCTCCATCGCAGGATTGCTGTGAAAGTGGTGGTCCATGGAGAGCAAACTGGGAAGATAGCGTGGTGGTGTGCACAGAGTGGTGGTGGGTGGGAGGACGTGTCCATTCCACCCGGGGACTCATAGACATTTGTTGAAGAAGTACTTAAATGTCAGAGCACAGACCTCTTTTCTTCAGAAGGACACCTAGCACTGTACCACTTTTGTGTTCTAAATGAAGCTCGTTGACATGTAAGTTTATCGCTGTGGGACACACTTTCAATGAGTTTCAGATTCCTATCTGTACTAGGGGGATAGCAGCTGTCTCTCTACCCCAAACGTGCCGCTGTGAAGATCAAATGAGAAGATATACAAAACTGTAAAAGATAAATATCTAAGGCATCATTTTTTCAGCATTTCTAGAGCAGCATTAAAGAAACATACTTCCTGCCCAAACTCCAGCAGCTCCTCTTTGCTGTAAGTGATACAAATAGGATAATGATTCTAATGATTCTCTACCTCGAGTTCATTCATCCCTAAAACTGAACGTACTTGATGCATTCAACATTCAATTTCTTCATCAGGAATGGGACAAATAACTACTGCGTAAGGATGACATGAGCTCATGTGTGTGAAGCACCTGACATAATGCCTGGAGGACAGTGCGTGCTTGGCAAATGTTTTTCCCTCCTGAAAAGAGAGGGAGAGAGCCCTGACTGGTTTGGCTCAGTGGATAGAGCGTTGGCCTGCGGACTGAAAGGTCCCAGGTTCGATTCCGATCAAGGGCATGTACCTTGGTTGCGGGCACATCCCCAGTGAGGGGTGTGTGCAGGAGGCAGCTGATCGATGTTTCTCTCTCATCGATGTTTCTAACTCTCTATCCCTCTCCCTTCCTCTCTGTAAAAAAATCAATAAAATATATATTTTTTTAAAAAAGGGAGAGAGATATGATTTTGCTCCTTTTATAGCTGGGAAAACCCTGGTCTGAAAAGATGAAGTGATTGCCTATAGTCATACATCAAGTCAGCAACGTAAGAAAAAAGGCTCTGTTGAGCGCTTCCTCTGGAAATCTTTTGAATCTGTTCAATTATTTTCTTTTGATAATTTTCTACCTTAGAAGTTTGACATTTTTTAAACTACATAAATCCTTTGAGCTGGTTTACTGAGATAGTGTATAGGCTATAATTTCTCCAAAATGTTTACCAAATAGTCACAAAATACTCACTGACATTTTCATAGAATTGCTACCAATGATAATTTGACTAAACCCTTACCCAGTTCAATGTTCTGGGCCGTGTCAGCGGTGTGGAGAGCCACCTCTTTGCCAGGTTTCAGGGTCCCATTAATGGGCATTCCTTTAACATAAAAATCCAGTTCGCAAGGGAGCAGGTTGCAGATTACCACAGTTGGCAGGAGATATATGGTATGCCCTGGCTGCCTGAAAATCTGTTTTGCACTATCAGAAAATATGTTTGAGGGCATGTAATCTGGATAATTCTCTTTCTTTATGGCCACACAAAACCTATGAAGACAAAATGGTATAAAAACCACCAATGAAGAACTTGAATTTTTTTCTCCTTAGCTGAGTCTGAGAGAGCATAGCATTAAAATGGTTCAATAACCCAGTAAGATACCTACAATTTAAGTCAGAATAAAATGTATAGATTTTAAATGTTCCGCTTTGTGGGTTTTGATAATTATATACATCCTATAGCTACCACCCAAAACCAGTGATAGGATATTTCTCTCACTCCAGAACGTTCCCTCATATCCCTTTCCAATCAAAATCCTCTCCCCCAGCAGAAGAGCAACAATCTCTGATATCTGTATAGATTAGTTGTGCCTGTTCTCGAACTGCATAAACAGGGAATGACAGCCCATCCAGTGTGGCTCCGTGGTTAAGCATCGACCTATGAACCAGGAGGTCATGGTTCGATTCCTGGTCAGGGCCGTGTCTGAATTGCGGGCTCTATCACCAATGGGATGCATGTAGGAGGCAGCCAATCAATGATTCTCTCTCATCACTGATGTTTGTATCTCTCTCTCTCTCCCTCTTCCTTCCTCTCTGAAATCAATAAAAGTATTTTTTTAAAAAAGCGAAAAACTTTAGGGTTTTAAATAAGCACAACTGAATCATTGAGGGTCCTTAGGGAAAGAATAAAGAAAAAATACCCACAAATACACACTGCAGTGCCATGCATACCTGAAGAATCGGTTTTTCTCTGTGTCCATGGAATGGCACTCTCGTTTGCTGCTGCTAACCTCTGCCGTCTTTACTACATTCGTCCAGTGGATAGGAGCCTTACAGAAAAACACGCCCAACCCTTTGGGCCGGGCCTGCAGCCGCCAAGAAGTGAGGTGTAAAGGCACAGCAAAGGAGTCCCCCGGCATGACAGCGGGAAGCACCACGGGCTCTGCCACAGAAATAAGCGTTAGCGCTCTCGGGGGGGGGGGGGGGGGGGGGGGGTCTTCTCCCCAAAACTGACTTTCTCAGAGTAAAAGGAGGACGGACTATGTCAAAGCTTACTGTCCGGAGCTGATGGGCTGTCCAGTCTTAGTTCCATTGGTGTCTCGAGTCTGTTCTTCACAATGAGGGCCGACCGGACAGTGATCACTTTGCGAGCACTGCCTTCCATGGTCACGGCAAAGACCACCCGGACAGGCGGGAGTGCTGAGAACTGTGAAAAAGACATTGAAGTAAAAGGCACAGCTGTGATTTTGAAAATATACACAAAAATACAACCATGCCAACCAGAATGCCTAAATCACAGCATCTTATTATTGTGATAGCTCTTTGGTAAAATTAATCATTAAGCCCTAAGACCACTCAGTTTTAATAGGAACGAATAGCCTATAAATATGCACTCTTAAAAGAGCCAATTCTAAACATTCCTATAAAAATAGTTAATATCTTCAGCCCAGCCAGTGTGGCTCAGTGGTTAAGGGTTGACCTATGAACCAGGATGTCACAGTTTGATTCCCGTTCAGGACACATGCCTGGGTTCCGGGCTTCATTCCCAGTGTGGGGCGTGCAGGAGGCAGCCGATCAATGATTCTCTATCATCACTGATGTTTCTATCTCTCATCCCCTCTCCCTTCCTCTCTTAAATCAATAAAAATATATTTTAAAAAAACAGTTAATTTATTCAGAAGTGACATCACAAAGTGTGTCACAAAGAACAATCCACCGTAGGCCTCTGGATACATTATAAAGAACTTCACCTAAGATTGGTAACAGCCCATCAAATTTCCCACACTTGTGCTGGAAGTTATCCTCGCGCAGTGTCGCAAACCAGCCCTTACATGGACACGGACCAAGACTCACTGTCAGCTCGGCCGGAGGGGACTAAAGATCATGCACAGCAACGCAACGTTCAGAAGCACTGAGGTAGGACTTCACTTCGTAAAACATTAAGTGATTTACCTTCTGCGGTATTTTCCTCCCAGATTAATATTAAAGTGAGAAAACATTCTTTGAACACTAACAATGGGTTGGGAACTGTCCAAAATATACAAAAGCAAAAGGAAGTCTTCTGAGATTATAACTTGTCTTTGTAAAAGCCAGAGAGTGTATAATAAAGAGTTGTCTACATTGGAATGCCTTTCCCAAGAACAATAACTTTTTTCCTAATGTCATAAAAATTACTCTCTAGGCCCATACACCATTTGCTGACATGCCTATAGAAAAAAAAGCCAACATTTGTATTTCAAAAAACTTCAAAAACCAACTTCTCTTTCTTCACAATAACTTTCTAAGTTCCATTCAATGATCACTCTTTCACAAACAGGACACTGAGTTTCAGAAACTCAACATAATGGAGGGAAATAATTTATGTTTGGTCTTGGGTTGCAGCCACTACTTTCTTTTTCCATACATTCATTCACACATTCAGCACAGTTTGTGCCCCAAAACTCTTTTTTCTTTTTTAGTTTAAAACCCCACATCAGGTAAACCGAAGAGGAGGTCTCTGAAGCTATTATTCTCAGCAGGAGTGTCCAGAACATACTGACAATGCTTTTTTATTGGAGAAACAAATGACACCACGTCCAAGCTTCCCATACTGCCAACTTTTTTATTAAAAACAAACAGTATGTAAAACCAACCTAATAAACAATAAAATGAAGAGCTCCATGTTTTGAGCCAAGACTTCCAGGAAGCCCAGTGAAAAGGCAAACTAGAACTGTCTGGAGTGTTTTCAGAGACAATCCCAGGCACAGTCAGCACCTCGGCGTCCACAGACCCAGCCTAGTAAAGCCCCACTCAGCCAAGGCCAATTACAATTGTTTCAAATCTTGATCTTAACGCCTCCAAATTTAGCTGAAATTTCACAGTTCAAAACTTACTATCCCTAAGGGAGAAGAAAATTTAAGCAAAAATCTAAAAATAGTTTTTTAGTGTCATCTTATGATGATGTTTCAAAAGCCAAATGGGAAGAAAAAAAAATCTTACTATTTTTCATTCTTATTTACCTTCACGACCTATGGATCCCAAATCTATGAAATATGTATAGCCATACAAGGGTTAATTTATATTTTTACTTAGGAAGAAAAGGAGACATTGGCCCCAAACATTTGGTTTTTTTCTTTCTGTTGCCTGTAATATTCAGTCTCACATATCAAATTAGGTGAAAATATTTTCTTGCAAGTTTTTAGAAAATGAGGTAATCATCAATAGAAAAGCAGAAAGATAAATTCCAATCGCTCACAGGTCATAAAGTCCTCTCATCATTAAGAAATAAACATCTAGCCCTAACTGGTTTGGCTCAGTGGATAGAGCATCGGCCTGCGGACTGAAGGGTCCCAGGTTCGATTCCGGTCAAGGGCATGTACCTTGGTTGCGGGCACATCCCCAGTGGGGAGTGTGCAGGAGGCAGCTGATCGATATTTCTCTCTCATCGATGTTTCTAACTCTCTATTCCTCTCTGTAAAAAATCAATAAAGTATATTTTAAAAAAAAAAGAAATAAACATCTAGGTATGGTTCAGGCCCAGTGTCAACACTGAATACACACAGTGACATAGGACAATCATACTCACATAAACCTGGGGATGGATAATATTTGTCCTGCTGCTTGGGCTGCCAATCTAAGAAAGATTCCAAAGTCAGAGAGTCAGTGCAGACCTAAGATTACAGGCATCATTAAGTTCAATGACAATGAAATGTGCTTGAAAGGGTGGTGTTTGCAAATACCCTTAGCAAAGTATGGTCTACTGCTAAGAGAAAGCATCTTAACTTAGAAGGTATGGGGAAAACAAGCCTCATTTTACCACCACTCCAGGGACACAAATTTCCAGAACACATCCATACAATAAAAAAGTATCTCTTGGGGGAATTCATTATTTCATTATCAGATAAGAATTTAGGCAGAAAATTAATCTTGAAAGAAAGTGTCCTTTCCCAAGAAACTTGGGGCACAAGAGAGGAAGAGTAGAAGGCACAGGGTTTCTCTATGAAGAAAGCATGACGAAAGCCACAATCTCTGCAAATCTGCACTTTCCCCCTCATCACTGGTTACCTAACAAGTGAGTCATCCTGGGAAGCATGTCCGAGTCCTGGGCAAGAGCACCATGGCGGACACATGGGCTGGGAGGCCAGCCCTCACCTGCACACTCTAGTGAGGGATGCTCCCTGCATCATCCCCAGGCTGGTCCCTCCTAGCCATAGAGCTGCAGGCTGGGTCAAGTTCAGGCAAGGATGTGTGAGAGGTTCTGTGATCAGATAAATAGCAGTGGCTATATGTCTTTATGCTAGAGAAGAGAAGTTGGAGAAAAGGAACTAAAAGGATCAAGGAGTAGCACTGTAAGAAACTGAAAGAAGACAGTATATGGAGGAAGCATAACAGTATGTGAAGTAAAGCCAACACATGTTCGGCAGACTAGCAAATTGCCAGGTGGGCCAGCTGCATATGAAATGCGTCTGCACAGGTGAGGTAACGTGTATTAAAGTCACTTTTATTTACTTATTATTTTTCATTAAAATCACTTTTAGATCCTGTTTTTTTTACTGAAATTATCCATTGGCTGGCTCATCTAAATATTGATTATCATTGCCTATGATGACTTCTATAATCTTACATATTCCTAGAGCTCGTGTACTAATAAATGAAGAACAAGAAAACTTTACTAGAGCAAGGCTATTACACTGTGTGAGCGCCTGGCTTTACGGGAGTGCGGCCAGGACACAATGCACACCCATCCCCCGCCACACACCGTAGAGGAAGATGAATTCTTATCTGGCGCTGCGTATCGGAAAAAGGTCCCAACTTTGTCCACAGACACAGGGCTCACTTGCTCCCAGCCATTTACTCTCACTTGCAGTTGGTGAATCCGGAGGTCATGGGTGTGTCTGTCAGGCAGAACACGGAAAAAGACATTAAGCCCAATCTTCAAAAGCAAAGAAAAGCAGGAGCAAAGACTCAAATCCGATTTACTATCTAATGACATAAAAACCCAGTTGTCCGAGCCTTTTGGTGATTACCTAATACAAGAGAAATCAAGAGAACACATTAGCTGGGTTTTACATTTAAAACTGCAAGATTGATAATGCTTGGGCAAGAGGAGCACTTGTCCTCCCTTTGTATGAACCACACAAACTCTCCACTCTAGCCCAGGCCTTGCCCCACCAACCCCACCCAAGCTTTTACAAGACAGTGCCATTCGCTACAACCACTTCTGTGCGGTAGTAAAAATGTTCCACTAGCAATCTGATCATATAACCAAACTCTTGGAAATGCGTGACACAACATTTCCTCCTGGTTCTTTTGCTGAACACCCTACTTCTCTTAGACCCACACTCAGTTGTTTGGCTTCGGTCCTACAGGCCACAGACAGGTTAGGCATTTTAAGGCTGAAGGCTTGGCTGAAACAGCAGAAGGCAGTGGGCAGAACAGGAGGAACAGGAGGAAATTGCACATTTAATTCTATTTTAGGTTTCGCCTAATTCAAGCCAGAAGCCTAAAATGGGGAACTGGATTTGAGGCTGACAGGAAGGAGGGAGGGAGGCAGGGAGTGGGCATAGTGTGCCAAAGGGGGGAAAGCCAGAAAAGGCATTTATGTTGATGAATTCAAGCAGAACAGTGGGACCTGAAATGCGCCGTTACAAAACATGGAAACTAAAACGGAAGTGATATAGAGGTCAAACCCCTTCTGATATAACAGAGGCCGTGCTTATTAAGACATACAGCCAACAGTTCATAATTAGCTCCTTCAGGAACTTTGTGGAACAGAAAATGCTCACCACTCATCCCTGGAAGTGCTAACGTGGCTTTCAGGTACACGCACCCAGCTTAGTGATTTTTTTTTAAACTCTATTTTTCCTGTACAATCACTGGGGCCCACAGGTTCAGACATCTGCCCCAGGGAGAAATGTGTGCTGGCAGAAAGCTGTGCAAAGGGAAGAGGTATCTGACTTAGGAGCGGGTTTGCACACAAAGACTTAGAGCATCATGAAAGCATAAGGCGGAAGCCAGTCTCCCACACTTCAGCTCAGCTTGCAAACAGATATGAGGCTGAAATCTTAACCTATTCACTGGACAGCCTTTCCACTTAACAATGTCTGCAAACACAAGAACACTTTGTTAGATATTCTGTGACCGCTCAGTAACAAGCCACAGGCTTCTCTCGCGTTCGTCCCAGTCCTCTGGTGGACCATGTCAAGAGTGAGTGCTAGCCGTCTCCCTGGACGAGTGGTTCTGATCCTCCACAGCATCCGTGTGCCTCCTCATACGGCTCTGCTCCCTGAAAACACCTGCCTGCTCCAAGTGCTATGTGACACGTATGTGTCTTAACACTGAAATCAGCATGCTTTGCCAACCTTTCAGGAGTACCATGTCACCAGTGCATCGTAAAAACCAGGCTGGGAGGCAATGAACTTGAGTGTTATGCTCTGTCTATGCTTCAACCAAATTATGTGAAACACCCATGTTAAGTAAGAGTTAATTATTGGGGGGAAACTTTATTTCCAAGATAGTAAGAAAGTCATTATATTTTTTTAAAGGAAAGGAAACACTGATTTTTTAAAATATCCTTTAAAAATAAATCATTAAAATCTCTAATAAAGGAAGGTGAATAGGCGAAACACTAGGGACAATCACATCATATACATAAATATTTTTTTAGGAAAAGAATGAGTCATACTTTACCTGTGTCTTAGCTTTCCACGTGCTTCAAATTCAAAGGGAATCTCTTCACCTGTGAGGACTTCCCGCCACTCACTGACATTGTGAGTGTCATCGAGAAATGTCCCGTCCCCTTCTGGAACGCCCCCTGGACTCCCGCTGTGAGACAGTGCAGCCCTGGAACCAAATCAGACAATACCAGCCTGTGCCTCTCTCCCAGCTCCTTCTCACACGGAGCTGGTGCTGGGAACAGAAACCCTTCCGGAACGCAATTCACAGCAATGAGGCCGTATAATCTGGCTCCAAAGGGTGACCTACAAGGTCAGTAACTGGAGGCATCTTCATGATCAAATGCAGCTCATGTGACACTTTAGAAACAGCTGAAAGCTATACTACGCAGTCACCTGCCTCGGCAGTAGAGCTGCTACATACGTGCTACGTAAAGTGAGTCATGACTTTTAAAAGTCGTGTTTAAGTGACTACCAAGAACTTAACAGGCCTGAACTGTTTTTAAAAAACAACACCGCCTCCTGTAAGGCATTATCATACTTCGTGGAGGCAGGGAAAAGTGGTTTCCAACCAGCTGATGCTGTTACTCGTTTCGTGTTCTCATTTCCTAAGCTGGAGAGATCAGCGTGGATTCGGCAAGTCCAGCCAAGGTCTGAACAGGCTGAAAGCTGCTGAAGAACCTTCTCACTTGGCTTAGGTAAATTCTCACTTGTTCTCCAAACCCCACCCAATTCCATCTGGATTGAAGTGTGCTTTAGGTTGGAAAGCAATTCTTGGGGCGGGGGGGGGGGGGGGGGGGGGAAAGATGGAATGACTTTTCTTTCACGCTTCCCACTCTCAGCCTTAATTTGCTGGACTCTGACTTTAAACGTAATGTCTACTGGGATCAGGATCATTTGGACATTTCAAACTCGGGGCCTACTTCTCTCACTACAGATTCCACAGAGGACCAGAACCTCCGCCATAAACCTCAGCAGGACAGCACGTGATTGCTTCGAATACAACCTCAGAGCCTCAAGAAGGGGCCCACTGGGCTGGCACGCAGGAGCCTTGGGTGGCAGAGATGGCTCAGTGACAGATCAAGTGCTTCTTACCTGGTGGGTGTGGTGGTCAGGGTGGCGAACCACAAAGTGCAGCCTGTCTGATTCCTCAGAGCGAAAGGGACAAAAGGCTGCCGGCGCTTGGGGGTTTTCACCTCTGCTACGAACAAACAAGGTGGCTATTAGCACCGCCTCCATCTGTGTGGGAGAGCCCCCCCCCACCACCACCACCTCCACCTGGAGACAGTGCCCAGAATGGTCTCTTGGCAAAGGGACTGAGGGGGAGGAAGAGAGGACGAACGGAACCTCCATGTACTTTGCTGCCTGCTACGGGATGACTCAGTCCTCCCTGACAAATGGCTGTGGTGTGTGACTGCCCAGCCCCCAATCCTCCCACAATTCTTAGGGGCCTCATCTCCACAGAGGGCATCGGGACCTAACTTGTTTGGAATCAAAAGAGGAAAAAAGAGAAATGGACCCTCGCTACTCCCAATAAATATATCCTAAATAGGTAGCACAAACTGTAGCAAGTTTATCACACCGACTTGATTAAACCTTGTCCAAAATGCCTGTGCTGTAACAAAGCCTCCCTTTATGCAAAAGTTACACTTCAGTCGTATTATTCACATTATAATGAAATAAAAACATTCTTTCCTATGCTCTTACACTAATAGTTGGGATATTTTTCTCCCGGAAAGATCAGAAATATACTATTCCAGAGCTTTTTAAATGAAAATTTTAGCCCATCTCTGACACAGATACCACCACCATAGGTACTACAGAGTCTACAAAAGGAGCATAAAATACGATTTCTTTTCACAAAACAGTTGCTAGTCAGGGAAACTGGAAACACTGATCAATACAAGACTATAAGTAATCAAATTCTAGAAAGAGTTGACCTGACAACAAACACTTTAAAAAGCCGGAGAAGTGGGAGACCACGTGGCCAGAAAGCCGACAAAGGCTGTAAGTGCCTGGCCACTGCCCTGCTCCGGCTGCCTGCGCCCTGCCTGTGTTGGTGGCCTGGCACGGAACAGAGGCTGCCCAGGGAGGGGCGTCAGCTCCTCTGACCAAGGGCCTGAGTCTCCCCTGTGGGCCACAGGAAGAAAGGAGGAGGGGGCAGCAGGGACCACAAGGGCAGCAGCAACCCAGCGCTGGCGCCTCCTGGCTGCAGTGCTCATGCCACACGCACACTAGCAACAAAGGGGGTGCAGCCCAGTCCTCCTATGTGCACCGCTTTAAAGCACAAAGACAATACGAGCAAAACCGGGACCCAAGTGGCCCGCAGCTGTGGAGAAAATGACATCTCGGGGTGACTGCACATGCCGACTGAGAACACTACAGCGAAATTAAACTCGTCCTCCAGGCCCACGTGTTTCCTGCCAGCAGGACAGGAAGGCAGACCGCACCAGACCCTGCCCCTCCCACCCCGAGTAAGGTGTGGGGCCGCATCACAGTCCTCGGTGATCACTGCCTTTAAAAGGAAGCACTTCCTTTTTCCCTCTTTTTTCAGGAGTTAGTACTACAAACACTGCCAGACAAGCACTTTCAGGTTAAGGCAAGTTCTGCTTTGGTAACAACAGTGGCTCAGGGAAGGCTGAGAAATGGCAACATGCTAAATAAATGAGTGGATACTACTACGTATTCCCTCAATTCCGTGGACAGTCTTTAGCGACACCCTCCAAATACTTCTAAAGATACTCTCTGCTCAAAACATACCCATTTCTCCTCCAAATGGCCTCACTTAGTTCCCAAGGTTTGCTTTAAAAAAATAACGTTCATCAAGTAGAAAACCACAGAGTAGCTGTGAGGCTGCCGACAAGAGCAGAGGGGGAGTAAAAACTTTAAGAGCTGTCTGCAGGGTAAACAGTGCTGACTGTGGCACCTTGAGAGGCGCCCCGCTCCGTGAGTGCAGCGAGAGCGGCTTTATTGCGGGAGATACAGGGCCCGGAGGAAAAGCAGCCAGCTGCGCGTTCATATCCCACTGCAAGCCAGACCATAAGTTTCCATTTGCAAATTAGATTTAAACAGAACAGGTGGCAAGTGGCTTTGATCACACTGTAATACGGAATAAAGTGCTAGGAACCCATATAAAGGCATTCACAAGTATATTACTTTGGAATTAAATAGCCTGGGAAGGCGCACTGCTGAGGTCCCCGAGCCTCTTGTTTTGATTACACAGACGGGCCGAGACGTCAGCAACCGACCTCTCCGATAACAGAATCCATGTTGTGCTCACGAGTCCAAACCCAGCACCCGGGACACACCTGACATCTCCTGCGCTAGGGTCCAAATCGGCTATGGGTTTGCCTTGGCACAGCACCAGAGAGCAAAACCCCCAAGTCCATCAAAGAGCACCGTGTCCCCTGGGGGCCTCAGAAACTCTGCCTCCAGTGACCAGACCTAACTTCTTCACGGGCTCCGAGACCCTGAAGCTCCTCCCGTCCAACTTCGGCGTCAAGTGGCTCCAGCTGAGACATTTCTACCCCTGTGGACCCGTGTCACAGTCATCTGGCCATTATAAACCGAGCAGGTTTCCATGCTACAGAAGCAGCTCAGCCTGTCAGAAAGGACCTGCTTTGTAAATCATAAGAAATAGATTAACGTCCCAGGCCTGCTACTAGCTGGTCAGGTGAGTGAAGGCCAAGTACGTAGTCTTTCTGAGGCTCTCTGACCTCATCAGCTGAACTGGCTAAATGCTCTGCTTAGCCTGAAACATGAAGTAGCCGACTGAGGAAAGCTTAGGGTATAAATCCCTGAATAAATGAAGACTCAATCCTGGGCTCTTTGTGAGCCATCCCCTAAGCACCCACCTCAGTGAAACCTTTCAGAAAAACCCATAGTACTACCCCGCGGAGTACTATCCCTGCGCTGAACTCCTGGCAGAGGAAACTCAAAGACCTTTTTCTACAAAAGATGCCATGGCCCAGGCAAGACCTGCTGTTAGCCAAGTACACACACAAATCATTCCGATTACATGCACATCCCGGGAAGCCAATCCCTGCATGTTTGTGGTGTATTCTATCATATCACTGACCAGACAAATTCCCAAGGAACCTTACATGGTCAGAGTTAGAAGGACATTTGCTTTTCTGTCTCCTAAGCAGCTCAAGTCACAGCTAGAGAAGTTGAGGCTTGTGTCTAAGGGCAATATTTCCTTAGCTCTATTCCCAATCAGCAGAGCCCCTTGCTTTCCCAGTTAAATGTGCACTGAGTACGATACCCAGACTGGTAGCACTGCGCGGTGGAGCTGGGCTTCTTCTACTTACTTGCTTTTCAGTAGGAGAAACCACCTCACTGACCGGGTATGTCTGCACCCCACACGGTGGAGTTTCAGTTTCCACCAAGGGTTAAGGCAAATGCAAGAGACAGCATACGCCAGCACATCGCTTCCTTCTCTGTTCATTCGTTGGAAATCTCTTTCCTGCTACTAAACCAAAGTACTCAAAACGTGGTATGCCCCCATTCACAGAAAACTGATGGACATGGCAGTTCTTACGGTAAAACAGGAAAATAAAGCAAGCCCTCGCTTGGCTGTACTGTACCTCTAGCATACATCTGGTGCTCTAGGTTAGTCAGACTGGCTGTACTCCTAGTTCTAAGGTAGACAAGGGGGAGGCCTGGTAGACAGGAGAGACAAAGTTAGAAGTAAGAAAAAACACAGTGAATAAGACTCACCTCCAAAGCGTAAGCACAGAGTACATTACAGAGATAGCAAGCACCATGCACCAGTACGATCATTCCCCTCAGTGATTTCTAAGAGCTATGAAGGTACCCGACAGCGTGAGCAGGACGGTTTTCTGCTGGCATTTATTATGGAGGCATTGTCAAAGAAGCAAGCGCCTTTTTTTCCTCAGTTGGGGAAAGAAAATGTATTCAACATTCTTTTGAACAGAATGACAAGCCTTTTGAGGATTTTTAACTTTAAGCCCCATGTTCTTAGATGGCATAGAAAAGTCACCAACACTCCCCTACCAGCTAGGGGAGGTGCTCGTTCCGCTGGCAGAAGCAGAAGCAGCAGAATGCTAATCCTCGGCGGTCTCCACACTCCAGGGAGAGCCCGTCTGTGTTTCAGTTTTCACCGTCTTTACTAAGGCGTTACCTCAAAGTATTATTTACATTATAAATTAAACATGGAAATGTTTAGAATATTTATATTTAATATTTCCATCCGATGTCTTTGGAATACAAAACTAGTCAGTTCAATAAGGTGCCATGCATCCAGGTTTACCTGCAGAATCTCAGCCCTTACTGAACAAAGCCAACAATTATGTCAGAAATGAGGCTATTTTCTTTCCCCTGCTAAAGAAACAGTGGGAAGTCAGCAGCTCCCTTAGGCTGAATTTCACATTATTCCAAGGGCTCCCATTGAAACTGCCCGGAATAAAATGTACAAATCTTGGGGGAATGTGACTAAACAGTCATGAATAAGACCTGAAAGTCTGTGGTCAGTTCAGCAAGGTTCAAACCGACTGACTTTCGGAACCAATGCCCAACAACTACTTCAGTAGGTCGAAAACAGAATACAATTCCATTTGATTTACTGCCACCCAGGAATTTCCAGTCAGAAAAGAAGTTTGGAAATTTAGGTATATTCAGTTACGTCTAATTAAAAGGAAATATTACACCTTTATAAACCTAAGTAACCATAAAAATCTATAAGTAAATAAAATCCGGCTTTAATTTAGCAGAGGCATTTAACATAGATAAGGCAGCTTATTAACTTTAAAGAAAGAGGAGAACTTTTTTTCTTTCTTTTTTTTAAAAGGGCAGAGAGGAGAGGGACAAAAGAAAACCCTTCGCTAGAATCCTAAAGACTGGGCCTTCCTAGTGTTTGCACTGACTG
Organism: Myotis lucifugus; assembly: GCF_000147115.1. Taxonomy (NCBI): domain Eukaryota; kingdom Metazoa; phylum Chordata; class Mammalia; order Chiroptera; family Vespertilionidae; genus Myotis; species Myotis lucifugus. The sequence continues at coordinate 292,707 of NW_005871628.1, forward strand.
GATTTAAGATCCTCCTGTATGAATGCTTTTAGAAACACACACTCCCTAAGACACAAGACATATTATAGAAGATTATTTAGTCTTCTTGGTAGAATTCTATGTTACATTCTGTTGACACACAAATGGGGAAGGTTAGGGGAGGAGCCCACATTGAAGCTGATGATATCTGAAAAGCCCTGGCTCCGAAGCAATGACCTTGAGTCTCAGAAGCAACAGCCTGGGAACAGAGAGCAAGCAGAGCTGACATTTCCTGCCCCTCGTTCTAGAAGTACAAGGCAGAGAGACAGTCCATTTAAACGTCCTGAGGAGAGACGGACAAGTTCAAATACTTCATACGCTACAAGAATCCATCTCCCCGTGACACGTTTGCAGACCAGATGGAATACTTATGTATTCATGAGCTATGTGAAGTCCTCATGAGCTATGTGAAGTCCAGCCAAGACTCCCAAAGAAACCACACTCAAAGAGCTGGGGCTGAGCTGAATTTGAATGACAATGGCTGTGGAACAACTAAGAACCGTGCAGTTGGCCATCACAATCTCCCCAGCTCCGAGGCAATCAGAGCTCCATGGTGAAGCATTAAATAAGGAAAGAAAACATCGTTAACAGAGAACAAACTGACTCCTCCCTCTTCAAGCGGCTGGGCATTCAAATCTTTTATACGTTATGAACAATACAGGGCCCCCCTAACAGTTTTTTCCACATGGGATAACCTGCCCTCCCTCTCTTCAAGAAAATAGCCAGTCTCTAGATTTAGAAGACTGAAAAGATGTTTTTAAAAAACTAGTCAAAAAGTTCCACCCACAGGAATGTTTCGTAAACATTCCTGAGTATTCCTGAGTAAAACCCAAACTGAGCAATGGCTGGTCTCGATGCGCTTCCAGGGAACCTGCACTTCCAGGGCACCCGTCGTGCCGTGTTGCCCGAATTGAGGACCCGTATATTGTAGGTCCTCTCTCTTCCACAAAGGTGAGACTGGAGCTCATATTAAAAGTTGAGTATTTTGTGCCAGAAAAATGTCTCTCACAAAGACTAAAACAGAACTGTAGAAGACAGTCAGAATTTCCTGTTGGTTTTTCCACTGAAACTGATTTTGGAGTTTTCAATGAAACATGGGTCTGTAGGTCAACAGTGACAGTTAGACATTTGTAGAGAAAACCCTTACTTTGTCCAAAGCAGGGAGGATCCACTGAAGAGCCCATCCAGTCTTCTGTTGTAGTTGAGTCTATTTCCTTGTCTTCTTTACAGTAATCTGCCATCCATGATTCCTTGGTACTCACATACTGATCTAGAAAATATTCCCCAAAGACATTTAGAACAGAAGTAGAAAATATGAAAGGTTCAAGTCAGATAATGTCAATTCAGCAAAACAAGCTTCCACGGAATGCCTCACGACATGCTGGGCAACATGTAGATTCTGAGCAAGTTTGTCCCCTGGAGAACCTCATTCTCCACTGGAAGAAACTAATGTTAACAAAACAACCATTAATTACCACAAAACAATACCACAATGTGAGAGGAACTAAAACAAAGATAAGAGTGAAATTCTGTGGGAGCGCAGAACAGGGGAAGATTTCGTCTGCTTTGGGAGAAGTGGAGGACCACACATGGGAATTTTGGGGCGGGGGACACCTTTGTTCTAGGTCTAAAAGAATGAGTAGAAATTAGTTTGCCGATGGGATTAGGATACAGGCACATTCCAGGCACAGAGAATAGCATATGCAAAGGCTTCAACATGAAAGTACATGGTACAATCAGTGAACATTAAATATTTCAACGTGACTTCGGCACAACATACTGGGGTAAGGACAAAGCAAAGATGATTTAGTGTGTGTAGAGCGTGGAATCCCATGCTAAGTGACAGGGTTTAGAGATAAAATTTTAAAAAGACCAATTTGGAGGCTGTTAGAAAACCACTACATTCAAGAGGCTGTAATCCACCTGACAGTCCTCTAGCTGTTTTTTTTTTACTCTTTTGAGAGGAGAATTACAACGGGGAGAGCAGGTTAACAAAATGATGTACCGCACCCAAATAAAGACCTTTTATACTAATTAAGATATACTTCCTAGAACAGGCAGAGTGGTTAGGGGCGATCAGGCAGGCAGGCAAGTGGTTAGGAGCAATCAGGCAGGCAGGCAGAGGGGTTAGGGGCAATGAGGCAGGCAGGCAGAATGGTTAGGGGCGATCAGGCAGGCAGGCAGGCCAGCGGTTAGGAGCCAGCAGTGCTGGATTGTGAGAGGGATGTCCGACTGCTGGTTTAGGCCCCAGGGATCCCTGCGGGATGGGGCCTAAACCGGCAGTCGGACATCCCCCGAGAGGTCCCAGATTGCGAGAGGGTGCAGGCCGGGCTGAGATCCCCCCCCCACCCCTCCCACCCTCTGCACAAATTTCGTGCACCAGGCCTGTAGTAAAAGAAATAACATAAGAAGCGAAATAAAATAGTATAGGAGGATCATGAGATCAATTTACTGTTATATAGGTAGTAATATCCAGGCAAATTAGTGAATGAAATCTGATCATGTAAAACAATAGTTTTAAAATATGAGGATCATTACACTTATGGTCTTATTTTACTATGCATTCTCTCCATCCTACTGACATAGAATAAGCCAATGGATATTCTGAGAGCCTCAATACACCACACACGCTGAAGAAAGTTCACAGATTTGCAACAGTGTGTGTGTTATCTATCACTCAGAGATAACTACAGTCGTCCCCAAAAATCAGATCACTAGATCAGTAATTCCAACAGTGTGAGTTGTACAATAAATAATCATGTATGAGTTTCCATGATATAAATACAAGCATAGAGTGGTTCTGATTCACGACACTGAATCCAGGAATGTACACTTCCATGCTGTCAAAGAAACTCTCAGAACATACACCATTAGCTTGGCAACTCTTTTACAAAATGACATGATACCTGATGGGAGACAATACAGGCAACTTATCCTGCTATAAAGACAAGGTCAAAATTATACCTTTTAAGAATTATTCAGTGACTTGCCGGAGAGAAGTGAATCTAAAGCCACTTCTACACCCCAGTGACCAAGCATGAGGAGGAGGAAGTTCATCATGAACATTCATGTTTCCTAAGCAGGCTAAGCTCTTGTTTGATCGCTGATCGCATTAATTGAGATGCTAACTCTGGAGCACTGGGTTGAGAAGAATCCTGAGGCTAGGTTAGGGATTTTCAGGAAAGAGCCACGATGCATAAGTGATGTCTTGTACAGGCCCAAGCATTTGCTAAACCAGGATTAATAGTCTTCCAGACAAGGGACCTATGTACAGAAATGTACCAACCTTCTGAAGACAACTTTCCACTCACCAATTAGTACTGAAGTGATATTGATGTCCAAACGGGTTTTGGCCTTGGCTTCCAGCTTCAGCCGAGGAGGATGGAGACGACTAGCTGCCTGCTGTTGCCAGGATACAGTGCACGGCCAGGGCTCAAGAAATGGCTCCCAGCCTAAGAGAGAACAGGAAATCAGACATCTGCTCAGCAGATACCAAGAGTTTATAGGGGAACACTGTTCACAAATGCTCAGCAAGGACAGGCTGAAGCTTAATAGCTTTCTATTTCCAATTTGATTTCACAATGAAAGCACCATCTTTAGCCACAGGTCGCCCTACAGATGCCTGTGCTATGGAGGGGATATAAGTAGAAAAGCATGTCTGTGCCGACCACGGTCTTCCAGGGGTGGAGGCGATGTGCCTCTACCCTTAAAGGGCAGGCAGAGCCTGTTTTTAATCCTCTCAAGATAAAAACGGAGTCTCCGAAAAGTAGCATCACTGGCTGATGTAACTACTAACTTTGATTCCCTTGCTTACATCATGAAACCATCGGTTAAATAGATAGGTATACTTGTAAATCCATTAAGATTTTCCAATTTTTTAACTTAAAATGTCATATGTACAAAGACATATAAACCACATGTATGTATAGTTTAAAGAATAAAATTACTGCAATACTCATGCATGCACTATTCGGCTTTAAGAACTAGAAAACCACGAGTGCCTGCGAAGCCCAAGTGCCAGGCCCCCACTCCGTCCCCCTTCTCACTAACCCTCTCCCATCCAACTCCCAGTGACCATGCTCTTGGGTTTCTAATCACTTCCTTGCTCTTCGTTACAGTTTCACCACACATGGATGCATTTCTTAAGGACATATTGATTAGTTTGGCCTGTTGGGGATCTTTACTTAAATAGAAGCCAACTGCATGTATTCTTTTGCAAGTTTCTATTTTGCTCAACAACATATCTTTGAGATTCACTCATACTGATGCCGCGTAGCTGTGATACATTTGTTCTCACCACTGAACTGTAATCCACTTAGGATTATGCCGTATAATCTATCCGTTCTACCGCTGAAAGATAGGCATGGACTTGTTTCATTGCTGTTAGGAAGCCCAGGGCTATCAGCCGACTGTGCTCATTTTCTGGGACACACAGGCAAGAGACTCCCCGAGCACAGACCTAGAGGCAGCATAATCCTGGGCTGTTGGGATGCTTACACTCAACTTGACTAGGTCATGACATATTATTTTCCAAAGCGGTTGCACCAATTTACAGTTCTAGCAGCAGGAAATAAGAGTTCTATGGCTCATGTCGTCACTAATATTTATAGTGTCACATTTAATTTTTGCCAGGCTGGGGGGTGAGAAAAATGGTATCCCACTGTGATACTTTTCAAGGCCAGTTAATTTTTAACAGTTCTAAATATACTCAATCAGCCATAGGTGAGCTGATTTACTAATACAAATCCCACCATCAGCACACTTAGTGACCTGCCTGTGTTCATACAACTTTAAAAGTAAGCCATATTTACTCTGAGAAAACAAACGATTCCCAGAAAAATAGCTACCATATGCCCTGTAAGAGTTTCTCTCAAATAGCAAGACTTGGGCCATTGTTCTCCAGTTAAAACATTTTGAACAATTAGGGAATGATTGTTACTCTGAGTGAATTCGAAACGGAAAGGAAAACGTTAACTAACAGAGAATTAAATGAGTCGGGCTCTAGAATAGCGGTCGCCAACGGGTGGTCCGTGGACCACTGGTGGTCGGTGAGGTCTAAAAGGATGGCGACCGCTGGTTTAAGGAAACCTTTGGAGCAGCGGTCGCCAACTGGTGGTCCGTGGACCACTAATGGTCCGTGAGGTCCAAAAGGTTGGCGACCGCTGAACACTCAGCAGCAGCACAACACACGGAGGCTCAATTTTCCATTGAGAGCAAAAGGAGCAACCCCTCACCGAAGCTCAGCCTGCACAGCACCACTCTGTTAACTTGGTCCACTGCTACTAAAAACTCTCTGAAGGTAAAGAATTTCCCAGCCCAACCCGCTCGGCCCTGGTGCAGGACGATTCCTGAATGTCGATCCGCCTAGGCCAGCGGTTCTCAACCTGTGGGTCTCGACCCTGCTTTGGGGGTCGAACGACCCTTTCACAGGGGTCGCCTAAGACCATCGGAAAACACATATATAATTACATATTGTTTTTGTGATTAATCACTATGCTTTAATTATGTTCAATTTGTAACAATGAAATTGGGGGTCACCACAACATGAGGAACTGTATTAAAGGGTCGCGGCATTAGGAAGGTTGAGAACCACTGGTCTAGGCCCTTAGCTTGGTCTCTCCGTGGAAGGAAAGACCCTGGAAATGCATTGCAGGATATGTGGGCTTTCTGACTCCAGAAGGAGAGACTGCTCTGATGAACTGTGCTTTACTTTAGGGAGTAGCTATGGCAGATTAGACACGATCACTGACTCAGTTCTCTTCTAATAAAACAAGTCCAGCAGGGAGTGAGGAGGCTTGAAATTTAAAATGATTATGGCCATAAATCTCCTTGGAAATTTAGCTACTATCCGGGCCAGCCAAATGATCCTTCACTATTGAGCAATTTCATGTTCTAGAATACGTCAAACTTCAGGGTCAAAAAGACTTAACTAATCAAAACACCTTTTTAAATAATCCAGTTGAATTAGAAAAAGGAAAAACCTCTATCTTTTGTGCTTATGTAGTCACTTGTTTTTTTTATCTTTCCCTGCCCTGGCCCACCCCCGTTCCCCTCATGTAAAATTTATGTAGAAATAGGCCCAGGCAAATATTTGTGTGAAGTCCCACAATCATCTCTGCTTACACTGACCTGACAGAGCCCGGTTGTAATAATCTCCAGAAAGGGTGAAGTGGGCGTGGCCTTCAGGGCTCGTTCTGACGCGCTGCAGAAAATTCAGACCTGCAATGAAAGCAACGCTTACTGCAGAGCCGCGGCGGAACGACCAAAACTTTCTTTTGCAGACAAAGCCCTTTAGAGAGTTAGTTACAGCTAAGACTGATGATCTCACAAGAAAGCACATAAAAATCTGATACTCTGTTCATCACAGAGTTCTTTGCATGGTTTCTGATTTTTAAAATACTGCATTAAAATACCATTTCTCTTCATTACTGAGTTTTGGGCACCCTTTAAAGGTTGTGACTTAAGTAAATGCCTCCTTTGTCTCCCTCCAGTACCAGACCCAGGCAGGCCCAGAACCCAGGTGTATCTGAAGCCTGTAGGGACATAAAAACATTTCTAACTGAGTATCTTACAAGAAGGTACAGTGATAGGAGCAGTCATGTCCTGATAAATATTAGCTCAAATTTTTAAGATTACCATAAAAAATAAGGAATAATGGTGCTCTGCAGAAAAGATACTCATGGAAACAGTCCAAGTCCCAGTTGCTAGTTTTAATCACGTGGCCCTTGTAAGTGCCCAGAAGCACAGGAAAAGGAAAACCTCTACAACGGGCAAAAGGTCAAATTAAATCCCCGGAACCAATTTTCTTTGAAGGGACTAGAGGCTAGCAAGATCAAAACAATGGAAAATTAAAAGTAAACACAGCAGGGAGAGGTTCCTTTACTTTCTGCAGCAGCCGCATGGAACACCGTTTACAATGGCGGGACTTAGGCTAACGCACTTCTACCCTAGTCCCTTGTACAAACTTCACCTCTTCCCTGCCCTATGAAGGGGACTCTACTAGGACTGTGTTTTTTATTTTCAAAAGATATTTAGAGCAGGAGCATTCTAAATGCCTTTAATAACACTACAATCACTACAGTATTCAGATACATTAAAAAATAAGGTGGAGAGATCAGGAATTATTTAGCTAGAGCTGTTAATATAACAGAAATTTTGTCAATGACAATTTTGATTATTCCACAGCTATAGGCTGAAGGCCACATATGGCAAATAAATACACATTTCTTTAAAATACAAATAATGAAGAACATATGTAAAACCATTATCTAAATATCCATCCATACTACTAAGTAGAGGGCAGGAATAACACAAAAAGGCCCCAAATAATTCAGCAATCACGGGAAATCTTCAAGATGAGTCTGGAAACCAGGAGAACACTCACGGGAAAAGGTGAGCTCGGCAAGAGGAACGTCACGGTCCATGCAGTCATCGATGAAGCAGATGCACACACTCTCAGCCTTAATCTCCACGCCCGAGATCAAATGAGCTGGTGCGGTCCCCTGGCTCTCTTGGCTGTTAGAGGCCAGGGAAAGAGACTTCAGAGGCTCGGCATTCTTAAACAACCAACTTGCTGCCTTTTTCAGTTGGCCTGCAAGGAAATTAAAAGGGGATCAGTTCAACCAGTTCCCACAGCGACTCAAGCAACTCACAGAGGAAGTAGAGAAAGTGTATGGGGACCTACTGGACAACCCAAGAGAACCTTGATCCAGCTGTATTCTTAGACATAAAAAAGAAAAAATTGCATAATAACAGGAATTCTGCTTTTAAGCATATAACAAGGCCCTCTTTGTTGCATGTCTTCCACTCATTTTATTACACCTTTTATGTATTAAAGCCAGAAGCCATCTTTCCTCTACTATGGCATCCGTTGAAGGAGAGGAAAGAAGAGAAAGATAAAACGGAGTTATGGAGACACATTCATTACCTTGGCACACCAAAAGAGCCTTGCGACAATCGTCCATACTGAATCCCAGCTCCTGCAGTCGAGCCAGCTGTAACTCTAGAAAAAGGGGTACAGGATTTTTATTAATATCTTTGTTAATTAATCCATAGACTAATTTAAGGAAAAAGAAAAAATACAGAAACTGGTGACTAAAACATTTCATTTCTCTAGGCAAAAATGGGCTAATTAGACTTTTGTCATGTGTACCCTGAAAATTATAGGAGCCTTTTTCTGTATATTGATTGTGTTTTAAAAAGTTTAAAACTGAAACTTAGTATTATCTACATAACTTTGAAAGAAAACTCAAAGCTTAAAACCAAACCTTAGCATTTTCCATATAACTCCAGAGAAAACTGCAAAAGGAAACATAGATAGGCTAGAACAGTTGGTTTGGGGTGTTAAAATTTTTAAAAAATAGAGAAGCATATTTAGGCTCCCAATTATACTTAATGACATACAATTATACTCTGAACAATTAAGGTGTGTTAAAAGAAAATCTTAAAAGTAAACAGAAGGAAAGTTATTAGAAAGACTAAGTGGGTTTAAAGTTAAACACCTACCCAAGACAGGATCTAAGGTATGTCTTGTCCCTTCTCTGATTTCCTCTCCAACTCGAGTTGCACCAGAAAGGCCACTGCTAACGGAACTGGCCTCCGAGGCCACCGTGTCGGGCACTGCAGCATTAGCTTGCTCAGGGATGGATTTTGCAATGGCAAGAAACAGCTGAACATCATTATAGGAGAGTCTGATATCCAGGGCTTGTAACTGAATCTGTCAAAATGAAAACGGTGGCAGGTTTTAAAGTTTGGTTTTGCATCTACACCTCTTACAGATACAATTCCCTAATTCAAGTTTCAGAGGTCCAAAAGACACTACATTTCTCATTTTGAAAACTGGAAAGCTCACTATATTAAGCACTAATGGCCATGAGGGAAGGCGTAGGATGACTTTCATACAAGAACATTAATCATTAAAGCAGAGGATCAAAGATTGGCTGTAGGGGAGATAAGATCACCTATTAGCAACATTTTGTGAGTCTATTTTGCTTTGATCTATTTTTTTAAAATCTCTGAACAAAATGACCAACCAAAGTATCTCTTCTTTATTCAAACAGAACCTAAAATGATTCAAGTTCCACATGAATATTTCCTAAACCTCTGGTCTTCCTCAGAGATTAGCAATACAGCCAACACTAGTAAAAGCCATACAGACGACACCTACCCACTTTAAAAATGGGATGACTGTTCAAATGTCTGTGTATGATGCTTTATTTACTTATTTTTAATTTTTTTAAAGACTGAACATCAGAATTGCTTTTCTCTCTCTTTCAGGCTCCTATTCCCCCTCTACCAAAGAAATAAAACATCAAATTCTTAGGCCTTCCTTGCCGGGCCTCGCCCTCCCTGCTTCACCATACATCCTCCTCCTCCTCAGTTCCCTACATGCCTCCTTGTTCTAGCGAGACTTGTCTGTCTCACGTTTGCTGAGCCATGTGCACCCCTGACCTCAGGGCTTCCTAACATGGAATGTTCTCCCTCTCTGCCTATATACCCTCCCCTCCACTCAGACTCACCTGACCTGGAGTTCCACTCACAACCAACAGTCCTACCTGTGTGGAGTTGTGCTTTCCATAAATCTTTATAGAACTTCAAGATTATACTAGACAATTAAAAGGTCTTTCATCCTCCACAAGACAGTAAGATCTTAGGACAGAGATGATGTTTGTTATAAGTATTTTGTTGCTGAAGGACCTAAAATGTTGTTGGGCCCAGCAGAGGCATATAGTCCCAGCTCAGGCAAGTGTGTGAGAGTGCATCAACATGTCACAGGTGTTCATCATTACCTCCAGGATCGGTGGGAAATCTGTGCTGTTGAACGCATCCATCAGTCCTGAGCTGTTCTGATAAGAAGAATTCCCCACCAGCTCCACCTGAATTTGTACTGGGTCAACAATTGAAAGAGCTGTATCATGTTCATTCCCCAGTCGGCACGAAAACACCTAGAGAATAAAATGTAATATGCTAAGAATTACTGTCTGATTTAGAAAGAGCCTGACCATCAGCTGAAAAAGAGACGAGCTCAGAAGCAACACCCATAACAACTGCTAAAATACTGTGAGGAGTGAGGCTGGTACTTCCCAACTGCCCACAGCATGTTCAGCGGTTCATGTGAAAGGCAGTTTAGCAACACATAACAAAAGACTTAAAACTCTCACACCATTTAAGCCAACCACCCTACTTCTTTCTAGGAACTAGCCTAAGGAAATAATGCAAAATATAGAAAAATTCACTGAACCATTATTTAATAGCTAATAAAAACAATTAAGAGCAATCAAGGTTAAAAAATAATAATAATAATAATAGCCCTAACCGGTTTGGCTCAATGGATAGAGCATCAGCTGCGGACTCAAGGGTCCGGGTTCGATTCCGGTCAAGGGCATGTGCCTTGATTGCAGGGACATACCCAGTAGGGAGTGTGCAGGAGGCGGCTGATCGATGTTTCTCTCTCATCGATGTTTCTAGCTCTCTATCCCTCTCCCTTCCTCTCTGTGAGAAGTCAATAAAATATATTAAAAAATAAAAATAATAATAATAAATTTAAAAAGAGCAATCAAGGTTTAATCACTCAATATGCATAGCTACTCAATGGAATATTTTGCAGCCACTTAAAGTGACAGTTAAAAAGAGCATATGAAATACAGGAAGATAGTCACAACATAGGTTATGTGAAAATGCAGCCCAATAAATAATGATTACACCATGACTTTAAGGAAAGAAACACATTGAAATATCGACAGAGATTATTTATGAAGGGATAGGTGTTTTTCCCTCCCCTGCCCCAATTTTATATACTATAGTTGTTCAGTTCATAGTTAAAAAGAACTACATTAATTACTGAAGCTGGGTAACAGCTACATAGTGGTCCATTATATTATTGTTTCCTTTGTACATGTTTGAAATGTCCTATTAAAAAGCTTTAAAATATATTTTATTTCTGGGGAGAAAGAAGAGAAGGGAGGGAGGACTCCTATTCTAAGATCAAATTATTCCGCACACTCAGGAAAAGTACAGAAGAGGAAAGCATTCATGTTGGTTTCCCTTGCTCCTTGCCCTGCGCTTTTCTGACATTTCTTAGTGCTACTGAAAAACAGGTCTGACACCGGGGTCCTTCGCTATGTGTAAAATTAACGCACTTTGCTTTCTTTCTAAGTTCGACACTGTACCAAGCAGGGCTCACAGCTCAGATTCCACCATGCTGCCTGGAGAACAGGACGGCAAGCAGTTTCCAGGAAGCTCAAATACTGCGCCGTGCAGTTGTTCTAAGGCTCTGGAGCAGGAGAGTTTCGTTTTCCCTTTTTCTTCAGGGGCTTCTGCTACACAAAACCCAATTGTACCTAACAGTTCATTAATCAATCACCAAGAGTTTCCATTCAAAGCTGGCATTGTGGTGGCTTAGAAAGCAGATGAATTGCAATTTCATGATCAACTCACATCACACCAGCATGTAAATCCTTCCTCTCAAACTGAGGTTTCTTCACAGGAGAGAAAACAAGTGGTCAAGAAGTGAAATCTCTACAGGTTTTAATCAGCTATATCTGACCAGAGGGGGGGAAAAGCACCATATGCGGTTGACAGTGAAAATAAGTTTTGCTCATCAACTTCTGAACGATATCACTGGAAAGAATAGGGCATGGAAAGTTCAGTCGTGAAAGGAAAGGAGATGATGAGTAACTCTGACCCAATATTGTAGCACTTATAACAAGAGGAATGTTAGCTGAGATCAGGGAATGAAGAACTTTTGATAGAGATAATAATCTGCCTCATTTCCCCTTCTCTCTCCACGAGCCCTGGCTTACAAAGAGGAAAGCATTTTTATTTAATATTGTACAATATAATTTCCAGGCTACAGAGGCCACTTCAATGCATATCTCGTTCAGGAGATTAAACCAGGGCCTGGGCAGACTATTCACTCCTTTAGGTAATGCATGACTCTCCAGAGCTGCCCTTTTATAGATCAGATATTCCTATAACTCTTCACACCTTTATAGCTACGTTTCCATGACCACGAAGCCCTCGTCTTCATAGAGACAAGCAGTCACTGTGGGGAAGGGATGCAGGGGAAATGAGGGCCACTTCCCCACCTTCACGAAGGTGCCAAGGACTAGGCCTGCAGAACCAGAGGACACAGCAGGGAGCCCGGTCGGGTACCGGGGAGCCTGACGTTCTGAGGAAGGAGGGTGTAAGGAGGTAAAGTCCCTCCACACATACACGGCCTGACACTGGAGGACTCAATTCACACATCAGAATAAGCCGGTAGCTTTGAGGAGAAAACAAAATGAGGGCAGGGATCCTCCGGTTCTGCTAATTATTTCTCCTAATGAAAGCTTAGGAGGTAAAATTTTCTTCCAGCTGCTCTTCTCTTGAGCCAAACATGTAGTCTTTTGATCAACTCATAAGCTTCTTACCTCGATGCCAAACAAACTTCCTGAAAAGGGGCGATCCACAAATCGGGGCTTGTAGGTAAGCACTGTGGTGCCTTTGAGAATAATGGCGTTGGTGTCGAAGCAGGACACATCTTCCACGACCACAAACTCTGTACCTGCAAGGAGAGCACCGTTAACCACGCCCAAGTGGGAGGCTGGAAGCACCAGGCTGCCGGGAACTAGGCAGCACGTGGCCACCAGGAGGGACGTGACCGTCAGACCTGTTCTCCAGGGTGTCCACCTTCTCTCTCCTTCACGGTCACCGTGGACAATTCTGTGCATCTGGCCAGGCACAGCTGAGCCAGCAGAGCCTGCCCAGGCAGAAGAGACTGCAGTGCAGTTTCTCTCTTTAGAACGTGTTTTTAATCTAGGTCTCCTGGGAGGACTAACATATTCAGAAGCTCAGGGAATCATCCCTCCTCCAACCGATGACCTGCTTTAAAATTCCAGGAAGTAGATTCAGATAGGAACGCTGGGCAGGCAGCACTGGACACTATATCATCTATGTAGCCATTCAAGTTGTTTTCAAAGAACGAAGAACAATCCAATGTAGAGATTTTTGAAATCAGTACCTGCAGTTTCCTACTCATGTGTACATGGCAAATTTACTTTGCTTTATATACTGTGTGTCTTCATCAAAAACCATGGATAGAGTGATCTTTCAAAACTAAATCCACTTAAAATGCTAGCTGCTTCCAACCCATTGAATAGTTCATAGGGAATATCACAAACAATAAATACACAAACACATACAGATGTACTAGAGTAGTTCACTAGTTAATAAAAACCATAATAAATCTATTCGTAAAAAATATATATATTCTTTTTGTAAAGAGAAAACAATCCCCTCACTTATTATAAAATGAAATTTTCACGTACCAAACTTGCCCAAACTCAGTAAGGCACATCTATTGGGGCCCTAAAGATCAAATAGAAAATTGAAGCAGGTTTTTAACACTGGGGGGGAAAGACCACTGCCCAGGTGGCACTCAAGCGGGGATGTGCATTAGGTGAGCAGAGGAAAGAGACAAGAGACCCTGAAGCCTTCACTTCAGGCCAGGTAGTTCACACCCACACACAGAGGTCAGGAACGTCAATGCTTACTGTTGGTCTATGAAAGACTCCAATGTATAAGTGCTCATGTCAAAAAATGAAAGGCAATAGAAAGTCACCCTGCAACACACTGAACCTAACATTTAAACTCAGAGCAGTGACTCACACCTATGAATACTCACCTGTTACATTGACCTTGACCTCCAAGTGCTTTTCAGTGGACACAGGAAGGGAAGACCGCCTGATAACTACTCCACTCTTCACAGTTTTGGGAACTACAGCAGATTCGCTGCTAGAATTCCGGTGGCGAGAAGGGGTAACATTAGCTTGTTTCTTAATGTCACTGGGAGTGTGGAGAAAATCATGGACTAACAGCAGCCAGTCAAATATGAGAAACACTCGGAGATTGTTGAGAACTACCGTAAAACAGGAGGAATCCTTCGTAGATCTGCATGAAAGAAGACCAAAACAATAACATCAGAAAGGAGAAACATGACATTTCATTAGCCAACAAATGTATTACCCAGTTTTGGCAGATGGTATTCCAGCATTTTCTACACTGACAGCTATATCAATAAACTCTGAAAACTGGTATAATAAAACATTAAATGTATGTTTTCAGAAGTTAATCATATTTTTAATAAGAAGTAATCTATATATATAAAAGGCTAAGCAACCGTCTGACCGGTAGCTATGATGCGCAATGACCACCAGGGGACAGATGCTCTGACTGGTAGCTATGAATACACACTGACCACCAGGGGACAGATGCTCTGACTGGTAGCTATGATGCACACTGACCACCAGAGGGGCAGACACTCAACGCAGGAGCTGCCGAGCTGCAGTGACTTGGCAGCGGCAGTTCTCAGGTGACACACCCCAGAACCAGAGAGGGGGAGCCTGATTCCAGGTGCATCACCCAAGAACCACCCTCTCACAATCCAGGACCCCTGGGGGGGGTGTCAGAGAGCCAGTTTCGGCCTGATTCCGGCAGGCCAAGCCAAGGGACCCCACCTGCCAGAGGGATTCCGCTCATTCTGCAGATCCCCTTCAAGTCACTGGGCCACCCCAAGTGCAGCCGGCCATGGAGGGACTGTGAGAGGTTGGCTCCAGGGCGTGTCCGGCCCGTCTCGCCCAGTCCCGCCCAGCCGGCCACCTTCTAATTAATATCCTTTCAATGTGCATGAATCCGTGCACGGGGCACTAGTATGCTATAAAAAACAGTACAGTGTAGTCCAATGGTTCTCAACAAGGGGGACTGTCCTCCAGAAGACATCTGGCAATGTCTGCAGGTATTTGTGGCTGACACAACTGCGGGAGGGGGTATTGCTATCGGCATCTTGTGGGTAAGGCCGGGGATGGTGCTAAACATTTCACAATGCACAGAACAGCACCCACAAGAAGAAATTATCTGACCTAAAAATGTCAACAGTGCTGAGGCTACAGTAAAAAGGGCACAGGCTTAAATCCTGTCATTTAACAAGATGTGTTATCTTGGGTGAGCAGCCTACCTTCTCTGAGGCACAGAACAGGTTATTTGATAAATGTCAGTTCCCTTCCCTAAGGCTGTTTCAAGGAGATCAAGGAGGCTCTTTCCTTGATGTCTAGAATCGCGTCTCTATAGACACCACATTTACACACCAGCGCCAGGTGGTTCCTCTACTGGAACTGACCTGAGAACCCAGATCTTTTAGCCTGAGCAGGGGGACAAATAAGATAGTGTTTATTGTGGATATGACCCCAAGAACACTAGAAATGGAATGAGGGTGTGTGTGTGGGGGGGGGGGGGGGGGAGATACTCGTTCTGTAGTCCCATTACCCCAAATTCTACATTTGAGGTGAAAAGTCAAGGAGGACTCTCAGACTTGGCCCATGGGGGCAGCAGGCAGACGGGTAGCACGGAAGGACAGTGGGCTGGGGACATCTCTACAGCGTTTTCTGGGTTGGACTTTGTTCTGGGCCTCTAGCTAATGCATGTACCTGGTTCTCTGCCCTAACAGGGCTCCTATTCTGGACAAACTGATTCGGAGATATCTGGAAGGCTGGCTTCCCTCTGCTCATATTTCTCCTAAACCTGGCTCACTGCCTCTAGAAAAGAGGCACAATGATGTATGTCTCCTTCAGACAGACACAGCATTTTTCACAGAAACACTTTACCCTTTTGTAATGGAGAAAAAATGTTGCCCTCAGTGAAAATTTTCCACCCCATTTTGAACACAGACCGTCAGAGCTATGCACTAACTGGAAAGTCAAAGTGTGTCTGATCCCTTTTCTGGAAAATATTTCAAGCCTTTAAACACTGTGAAGTGATTTATATTTGACACACAAAATCCCAACAAAAGAGCAATTCTTCTTGAGACACAGAAAGCGTTCAAAAGTTCCAATCAAGAGAACATGTTAACCCTCTCGCTAACAATGGCACCTCTGTTAGCAAGAGCCAAGGTAAGACTTCATTATTTGACTCCAAGAAATTATATACCTTGAGTATATAAATAGAACAATATTTCAAGGCTGCTTATATATCAAAAACATGATAGGCTGAAAAGCTAGCTGATCGTTTAGGAAGCCAGATCGTTATTATATCAATACTATTAAAGCAAACCTAAAAAGAAACTGTTGCTGCAGATGAACCAAATATATGCAAGCTTCCTGTTCAAATAAACATCGTCTTCAAACAAAGGAGCTGCAAAGCACGGCCACCTGTCATCTGACCACAATCAGCCCAATCGCCCGCAGACCATCAGGAAAGAAATGGACTTTGAATCAGGGGCCCAGGTTTGAGTTCTGACTACTTCACTCACTAGCTGTGTGACCTGAGAAGAGTTACTTAACCCCCTCCACGCTTCTAGCTCTGCATCTGTCCAATGGGGAAGAAAGTCACCCACCCTGCAGACTTGTGGGAACTAAAGGTAGGTAACGTGCCTGGCTCATGTTAGGCTCAATAAGAGCCAGCTAGCATTCCTAGTACTGAGCTTTTAAAAAGTTCATACAAAAGCTTAACTGTCTACTTTGCTAGTTTCCTAAGGCTTATGGAGAGACCACAACCTCTCCCTAAAAAACAGTGCAGCCCTGAGGAATTCACTGAACAGCATACTGAAGTGTCATGCATATTTAAACATATAAATACAAGGATAATCTTGGTGACTTTTTTTCTTTTTATGCCTAACCAAGAAGTTTTCACTTACTTCTTCTCTCTTACCCCAGCCTTTTCGTTACTGGTCTATATTTACAACCT